>NC_041387.1:395369096-395495864 GCF_002162155.2 Triticum dicoccoides | reverse complement strand
TGGCAGCGGCGGTAGGGAGGGACGAGGTCGGCGGCGGTGGTGAGGAGGGCTGCGAGGTCGCTTGGTGGGTGGGAGCGGCGGGGAGAGGACTGGATCGGGGAAAGGAGGCCGGGGAGAGGACTGGATCAAGGGAGGAGGTGGCGATGGCTGGAAGGAGAGGAGGGCGTGCGATGGGGGGAGTCGATGGGATCTGATCTAGGGTTTGGGCTGCGGGTGGGGGTATCTCTTTTTCATTTGATTTTCTTTTTTTCTATAGATAGATGGATAGATGGATGTGGGATGGAGAGATGGATGGATGGATGGATGGGCGCCATGTCATCGATCCGTGGGAAGAGTCCTGATTGGTTCGAAAAACCAGTGATTTAAAAAAGTGTCTAAATACTAAAAATAGAGGGATTTTGTGAAGTAGCTATCAAAAACATTTTGCAAAATGGCACCACACAAATTTTCACTAGAGTTAGACCACATTTTATGGATAAGGACCAATTTCTATGCATTTCTGATCTTTCTAACTATTTTAATCATTTTCCGAATGCCCAAAATGACTTTTTTTGTGAAGGACCTACCATATATTTGTTGCAAAATTGTACCAGATCAATTTTCTATAACTCTAGGACATATTTAATGCATAATTGACCAAATGATTGGGTGTCAAAATTTTTGATCCACCTCTCATGGGAAAGACAAATTTCTGCTCATTCAGTAGGAAACGGGTCAAATTTGAACTGCAGCGTCTTGATTGTTTGTTATTTATTTTTTCCAAAAATCATTTCTAGGTACAAAAGTATCTATTTAATCAGAGAAATATCAAAAAAGTTCCAAGATTCAAGCACTAGCTAGGAACGGCCATTCCCGCTGTTTTGACCGCATTTTGAAGCGGGCATAAAAAATTCAAAAAAAAAATCAAAAAAATGGAAAACCTTCACATTGTGTCATTATATGTGACCAAGTTACCAGGAAAAATAATAAACTTGTAATACGACAATTCTTTTAAAAAATTGTTCTCAGAAACGAGCTATCATGTGTGGAGATCACTGGCTTTCAAGCCAAATGATCAATCTTATGGCCACATTCATGGCATAGTTTGTTCAAATGATCTCATATTGTGCACAAGGGTGCATATTGGAATGGCAAACAATATTGCCTAAGGAAGTTTTCATTTTCTTTGGACGAAAAAACCATTTCCATTTTTCGAGTGTCCAAAAGGAGGTTTTTTGTGAAGAACCTACCAAATAATTGTTGCAAGATTGGACCAAATCATTTTTCTAAAATACTAGGCCATATTTAATGCACAATTGACCAAATGGTTGGGTGTAAAAAGTTTTGATCCACCTCTGGTGAAAAAGACAAATTTCCGCCGATTCAGTTGGAAGCGGGTTAAGTCTGAACTGCAGCTGACTCATAGTTTGCTATTTATTTTTTCCAAAAATCATTTATAGGTACATAAGTATCTATTTAATCAGAGAAACATCAAAAATTTTCCAAGATTCAACCACTAGCTAGGAATGGTCAAGCCCGCCGTTTTGACCGCATTTTGAAACAGGCATAAAAAAATCAAAAAAAGCAAAAAAATGGAAAACCTTCGCATTGTGTCATTATATGTGACCAAGTTTCCAGGAAAAATAATAAACTTGTAATACGAAAATTATTTTTAAAAAGTGTTCTCAGAAATGAGCTATCATGTGTAGAGATCAATGGCTTTCGAGCCAAATGATCAATCTTATGGCCACATTCATGGCATAGTTTGTTCAAATGATCTCATATTGTGCACAAGGGTGCATATTGGAATGGCAAACAATGTTGCCTAAGGAAGTTTTCATTTTCTTTGGACGAAAAAACAATTTTCCATTTTTCGAGTGCCCAAAAGGAGGTTTTTTTGTGAAATTGGACCAAATCATTTTTCTAAAATACTAGGCCATATTTAATGCACAATTGACCAAATGGTTGGGTGTAAAAAGTTTTGATCCACCTCTAGTGAAAAAGACAAATTCCCTTCGATTTAGTTGGAAGCGGGTCAAATTTGAACTGCAGCTGCGTCATAGTTTGCTATTTATTTTTTCCAAAAATCATTTGTAGGTACATAAGTATCTATTTAATTAGAGAAACATCAAAAGTTTTCCAAGATTCAACCACTAGCTAGGAACGGTCAAGCCTGCTGTTTTGAACGCATTTTGAAACGGGCATAAAAAATTCAACAAAAATCAAAAAATTGGAAAACCTTCGCATTGTGTCATTATATGTGACCAAGTTTCCAGGAAAAATAATAAACTTGTAATACGGAAATTATTTTAAAAAAGTGTTCTCAGAAATGAGCTATCATGTGTGAAGATTCATGGCTTTCAAGCCAAATCATCAATCTTATGGCCACATTCATGGCATAGTTTATTCAAATGATCTCATATTGTGCACAAGGGTGCATCTTGGAATGGCAAACAATGTTGCCTAAGGAAGTTTTCATTTTCTTTGCACGGAAAATTCATTTTCCATTTTCCGAGTGCCTGAAATGAGTTTTTTTAATGAAGGACCTACCATATATTTGTTGCAAAATTGGACCTAATCAATTTTATAAAATACTAGACCATATTTAATGCACAATTGACAAATGGTTGGGTGTCGAAAGTTTTGATCCACCTCTGGTGAAAAAGACAAATTCGCTTCGATTCAGTTGGAAGCGGGTCAAATTTGAATTGCAGCTGCCTCATAGTTTGATATTTATTTTTTCCAAAAATCATTTCTAGTTACATAAGTACCTATTTAATCATAAATACATGGTTTGGTGGCGATACATCGAGGTTTGGACGGTGGCCGAGGGCCCCAACTCTAGAGCGCGTAAACTCACATGCCCGCCGCGTGGTCACCGCGTGACCATGGCGTTGCCATGTGTTCTGGGCTTTCTAGGCATGTCTAGTGGGTTGGGCACTCCCCAGGTAGGTGCTAGGAAGAAAATAACAACATAAGATTCTCACGAGGAGACCGATCGATGCTCAAACATGAATAAGCAGCCAAGTGTTTGATTAGCGGTACGGGAAATGCACATGGCTAATGGGTGTGAGTTTTGGCTGAGGATGATCAATTACTAAGAAGACCGTCTCCACAATTTTTCAGCTCAAAAGGAGGAGCCTAGGTGGTACTTGCTTTGCAAAGTATCACACTAGACATAAATACGAATGTTGAAGCCGGGCTCAAAATAATGAATGGATTGAGCTGGCATTTGGTGGAGGATGGTTATTTGGGTAGAGGAAAGCACTGTAGAAAATGGATACCATTTGGACATGCCAAAGTGGTACTTCCTTCACAAAGTATTTTTCTGAACAGATTAGGAAAATGAATATTTTTGAATTATTTTTGAACTAAGCAAGGAAGGTTTTTTACATATTTGATGAAGATATGACCCAAATAATTTATGAGATTTTTTTTGGGAATTTTGGAAATGACAGAAATATAGGTTGCTTCACAACCTAGGGCAAAAACTGCCACATGGACATGACACATATGCAAAACTAATGAGGTTGCGCCTATTCATAGCAACCCACCACAATTTACAAGGTTATGACCATCTATATTGGTCATGATCAGCTACAAATAAGGCAGCGGCCCTGTGCTATCTGCTTTATGACCATTTCGTGTAAGGAAATTACGACCTTTCTGACCAAAATGGTCGTTATTGTTTAGGGTTTGGAGCTCCCCGAACATCTTTTGACCAATTGGTCTAAAATGGTCATAGATCTATGAACAATTCTTCCAGGGTCATTGACAGAAGGTCACTAGTTGAAATGGTCCAAGTCTCCTGGATTGCTTCCGTGCCAACAATAACTTTCCTGAAGGTTTCATTCCGTTTGGACTCCGTTTGATAATTCTTTTCTTCGAAACACTGAAATAGGCAAGAAAACAGCAATTTGGCCTGGGCCTCCGGTTAGTAGGTTAGTCCCAAAAATAATACATAAAAGTGTAGAGTAAAGCCCATAAACATCCAAAACGGGTAACATAATAGCATGAAACAATAAAAAAATATAGATATGTTGGAGACGTGTCAGCGCTCCATCGGAGGGGGAATCGATCATGGAGGGCTTCTACATCAACACCATAGCCTCTCCGATGAGTTGTGAGTAGTTTACCACATACCTTCGGGTCCATAGTTATTAGCTAGATGGCTTCTTCTCTCTCTCTTTGAATCTCAATACAATGTTCTCCTCGATCTTCTTGGATATCTATTTGATGTAACTCTTTTTGCAGTGTGTTTGTCGAGATCCGATGAATCTCAATACAATATTTGAATCTCCTCTGAATTCTTTTATGTATGATTGGTTATCTTTGCAAGTCTATTCGAATTATCAGTTTGGTTTGGCCTACTAGATTGATCTTTCTTGCAATGGGAGAAGTGCTTAGCTTTGGGTTCAATCTTGCGGTGTCCTTTCCTAGTGACAGTAGGGGCAGCAAGGCACGTATTGTATTGTTGCCATCGAGGATAAAAAGATGGGTTTTATATAATATTGCTTCAGTTTATCCCTCTATATCATGTCATCTTGCCTAATGCGTTACTCTGTTCTTATGAACTTAATACTCTAGATGCATGCTGGATAGCGGTCGATGCATGGAGTAATAGTAGTAGATGTAGAATTGTCTCGATCTACTTGTCGCGGACGTGATGCCTATATACATGATCATGCCTAGATATTCTCATAACTATGCACTTTTCTATCAATTGCTCGACAGTAATTTGTTCACCCACCGTAATACCTATGCTATCTTGAGAGAAGCCACTAGTGAAATCTATGGCCCCCGGGTCTATTTTCTATCATATAAGTTTCCGATCTAATTTATTTTGCAATCTTTACTTTCCAATCTATATCATAAAAATACCAAAAATATTTATCTTATTATTATCTCTATCAGATCTCACTCTTGCAAGTGGCCGTAAAGGGATTGACAACCCCTTTATCGCATTGGTTGCGAGGTTCTTGTTTGTTTGTGTAGGTACGAGGGACTTGCGTGTAGCCTCCTACTGGATTGATACCTTGGTTCTCAAAAACCGAGGGAAATACTTATGCTACTTTCCTGCATCACCCTTTCCTCTTCAAGGGAAAACCAACGCAGTGCTCAAGATGTAGCATGGTACTTTGAGAAACACATGCTCCTTAGTCAGCATGCCAACACGAAAGGGAGGAACAAAAACATAACTTGTTTGAACAAAGTTAATGTCAACAATAGGTTCACGTGGCGCTCGAAAAATAGGTTCATGTGGCACTCGATAGAGCATCAAATATCTGATTAACTTGCGGCTCACTAATGTGAACACGAAAGATGGGGCTAAGAAAGTCAAATAGTAAATAAGAAAACAAATATAAATAGGTAGTGGATTTATTATAGGAAAAGGAAAGTGGCACGAAAAGTCATTCCCGGGATACCGCACGGATCATGGTGGCAGGGGCTATGTCAGAAAGTAGAGGAGCAGGCGGATGTTTTGTCTTTGCCGCCACCAGAAGATGGCTGACTACTTCCTTGGTTCGATTCCATGCAGCACACAATTTATTTTTCCTTTAGTAATTCCCAAAGTGTCATGGAGGGTGCACGTCCCTTCCTTCTGTGATCCATGTTTCCTTCTATTTTTTTTGAACCGCCTCCAAAGCATTTTATTCATTAATAGGTGTGTACATATCGGACTACATAGCAGTAATCAGATAGTCAAGGCTTACATCAAAAGAAACATAAAGTAAAAAGGTCTAGTGCCTCCTTGGAACACGTATGAGCAGCTCCATTGGTACTCCTACCAAATTGAAATTTAAAACTGAAACCACGTTCGACAGCCAAACGCATAGCATCCTGGCACGCCAACAATTCAATCACAAAGGTGTGCGATACAACCTCATATTTACTGCACCTCCCAACAATGAAAATACCAGAATGATCTCTAACAACTGCAGCCACTCCGGACACCTCTGCACCATGCTAACCCCATCATCAGAGTTAATTTGGAACCACCAATTCTCAAGTTGTTTCCATCTCTCAACAGGTCCTATAATCCCTTGTTGCCCCTGGTCTGGGATGTTTAGAGCAGCAAGATGTTCATCTACTAATTGCATCGATTTTAGTGGCTCAAACTTGACTTCCTCATGTGTGTATTTATTTATAATGCTCCAAATTTCCCACATTACTGAAACCGCAACAACACTCATCTTCTTGCTGATATAAGACAGGCCTAAAATATATCTCAACCAAGTTATAGGCTGTGGCTTTGGGACCTTAAGGTCAAAATATTCATTGGCTGTGTCCCATAGTAATCTAGCATTGTCACATGTGATAAGAGCATGCAACTTCCATAGAAGTTTCCAAATATGAGAACCATTTGCAGGGCTACCAGACACATTGCTGCTCATTGTCTTTTCATACTTTCAAAAGCTTGCCCAGATATCCACATAATCAATTCTCTCGGCCGGTCTAGCACAAAAAGGGGCGCAATATATTTCTAATGTACGTCCCCCGTCACCAATCCTTCTCGGATTGGGCCTTCTTTCAATGCCTCTATATCCCTCTCTTGAAATCCATCCTTTCCTTTTAATTTGAAGTGTGCACTTTCCCTGTCTTGAAATCCATCGTTCCTCTAATTGACATCCCTTAATCCCCCCTATTTAATTCCTTTTATATCCATCCTTCATTTTATCCATTCTTCCTTCCTCTAATTGACGGCCCTCAATCTCCCCCGTTTAATCCAGCCCTCCTTTTATTCGTTCTTCCTTTAAATCCCTCTGAAATCCATCCTTCCTCAGATCGAAGACCCTCAATCTGTCGTTTAATTGTTCATGCAACATCTCATCATTTTATTTTAGGCGTCTTGATGATAGTCCAGCGAACTTGCTAACTATATAAACTTGTAGGAGTAGCTTTAAAACACCGATGTGGGACTATTTTTACATGAATCAATGTTGCCTGGTTGGTTGCTGCTCCTATGGATAGACGGTAGGTGAGGAGTTAGGAGTTCGATGTACACCATGCACTAAATATTTGTAGCCCAACGTACCTTTTTTTTCTCAAGTGGCTCGCGGCCCACAAAAGGCCTAGTAGTCCAGCCAATAGGCCCAACCAATGGATGAAAATTATGGGAGTGAGGTGGACGGACCCCAAAATAGTACCACCTTGTTTATAATACGATTTTGTCTATACAAATCGTAAAAACGTATTATGACATGATAAGAAAGCGTATTATGACGGTGAACCCATGGTGTCAATCCGTGCTTTATTATTAACTAGTGAAAGTATGCACCCTAGGCCTAATTTTCCATCATTGCAATACTGTTTGTGTTCCATTTACTATTTACTACCTTGCTGTTTTTTATTGTTCACATTACAAAAACTCATATCTACTACCCATACTACACTTTTATCACCATCTCTTCGCTGAACTGGTGCACCTATACAATTTTCCATTGTATTAGGTGTGTTGGGGACACAAGAGATTTCTTGTATTTGGTTGTAGGGTCGTTTGAGAGAAATCATCTTCATCCTACACCTCTCACGGATTGATAAACCTTAGGTCATCCACTTGAGGGAAAATTGCTACTGTCCTACAAAACTCTGCGCTTGGAGGCCCAACACGTGTCTACAAGAATAAAGTTGCGTAGTAGACATCACGGAGCTTCGACCCTGGCGATTGGAACATCGTGGTAGACACCAGAGGCGAACCAAAGGATATGAATGGGGAACCCTAGGTGTCGTGCTTGAACGATTCACCAGGGTAGACGGCCTGGAATGTGCGGCGACAATCCTCTATGTTGTAGTCGAAATTGTCCCCATCCACCTCCACCATCGCCGCCACTGCCGCCGCCTCCATCTCCACCTCCACCTCCACCTTCGTCCCCTTCTCTGTACGCTGTCGGCTCATCCGGCCTACGGCTTGCCGCCAAAGCCATGGATTTGAGCACCCATAGGAACGATGGCATGGGGGGCGTGAAGGGGAAGGGTGCGGCTGCGCGAGGCCCCGGCGAGAATACTTGGGCAGCGCGGCCATTGGGGAGCGGTGACGCAACTGGGGAGGTCGCATCGGGGGCTCCCATTGCGAGCAAGTGGCAGAGGATGGGAGTGGAGAATCTCGCCGGAGGGGAGGGAGGCGTGGACCATGGGGAGCTCGTGGGCGCACTGCGCGGCGCCGGAGGTCGCCGGAAGTGGCCGGCGTGGGTGGCGGCGGCGGTAGCGATGACTTCGTGGGACTTCACGAGAGGTAGAGGAGGCGAGCCCGTGCTCCTCCCGTGGTCGTGTTTTTTTCTTTACAAATCAGCTCGGACCATGGGTCGAATAGATCAAATGACATGGTGTTTTATGCAAAAATGAAACGTTTTTCTCAGATTGACTTAACAAGGGTCTGCGGGAATAATTATTAAAAATCATAGGGGCCTTTTTGTAAAAGTGTCGCGACGATGCACAGGGACGTGCGGACCCAAATTATTACCACCTCGTTTATATTACGATTTTGTCTATACAAATCGTAAAAGCGTATTATGACATGAGAAGAAAGCGTATTGTGACGGTGAACCCAAGGAGTCAATCCATTTTATTATTAGGGAAAGATTAGGGAAAGATAAATTTTAGAAATATGTAGAATAATTTCGTGTGTATCTTTTGATACCGATTAAAGAGAAACACAACAATATATAAAAAAGTTGACGATGGTAAAGAAGTAGATTTATTACAACTATGCTAATGCATGGTTACAAACAGAAAGATAAACATTTGCACACCTCTAATAAAAACTACTTATCGGCTGCCAATATGATTTGGCTTCCATTTATCTAGAAAAGGAAAAATGAATATACGTGAGTTGAAAATATTATGTCCCATTATAGAAGTTCCATGAGCAATAGGAGATGAGCAGGGAAAACTACAAAGCTCATAAGTAAACAGCGGCAGGCAGAGAGATGTCTAATAGTGTTAATTTAATCAAACAAAAGATAAATGGCATATTAATAAACAATGAAGATAACCTTTCAGAGAGGGATTTTTTTCCAATCCAAAAACTAATCATGATTTTGAAAGTACCCAACAGTGGGAAGAGTGCGTCACAAACCTCAAGAAACAGACTTTTAGTTATCCGTTGAGCACTAAACTAAGAAATACACACATGATGTAACCTACACTTGCATAAATTTGGATCTAGAGACTATATCTATTTCACATGTACACTCTTTAAATATAAGGAAGACCCAAGAACTTAAATATAAGGAAGACCCAAGAACACAACCCCGAACATTTTTCATGTCTCTAAACAACAACATCATATTCCTAGTGCAGGTGAACATTCGTCAGTGAAGCAAGCACATAACTATTAGACCAAAGAGCAATGCCAAGATGGTGTATAACTAATGAGGCTAATTCACAAAATTAATTTTGAAAGGAACCTATAAGGATATACATCGAGGAAATGAAGTTATCATCAACTAATATTCTAAATGAACTCCATCCTTCCACAGATCCTCTATAACACTAAGCCCCCTAGTTTTAAAAACCCATATTCAATTGAGGTCTCCAGTTGATATTGGGTCATCTGATTTTGACCGCGTCAACAATTTCTCAAAGCTTTCACATTCAATACTTTTATATTATATATTATCCTACTTAATTTTTAAAGCCTCATAATTAGTTGATGTCTTCAATTTAGAATTGGTTCAACTCGATTTTGACTGGGTCAACAATACTAAGCTCCCTAATTTTTAAGGCCTCACAATCAATTAAGGTCTTCAATTGGAATTAGTTCACCCAATTTTGACCGGGTCAACAATTTCTCAAAAGCTCTCCCATTCATTTCTTTTATACTCTACACTATGCTTCCTAATTTTTAAGGCATCACAATAAATTGATGTCTTCAATTTAGAATAGGGTCACTCGAATTGACCGGGTCAATAATTTCTCAAGGAGCTTTCCCATTCAATTATTTTAATTCACTATGTTTTCTCATTTTGAAGCTCTTTCATCGATTGAGGTATTCAATTTTAGATTTGGTTTACTATTTTGATCAGGCCAATGATTTTTCAAATCAATCAGCAGCAATCAGCTAATAGAATTATATCAATCTCGCGCACCCTCCCACCACCTAGGAAAAAGAAACGACACCATCTGATACTGTAGCACCAATATAATACATGCAGCTACTGACGGAGAAATTTCCCACATAAATATGGGTTTATTAGCGGATAACACAGAATCATACCGCGAAAGGCCCACCAAATCACTGTGTTATGATGAATGTAATTTTACTAATTTGATGTTATGGATTTTGATATATACAAATTCGATCAAACTTAAAAATGTTTGACTTTTCAGAAAAAACATACCTTGTATTTTGAAACATTGTGGGTATTTTTTAAGATACCCAACAACATCAGCGGCGTAGCAAAGCGCGTCCAACCCTTCTAGTCTAGTACTGTATTATAGAGAACGGGAATTGTATTCTGAATCAATGTGCGCCCCAACATACCCACTCCACTAAAAGCCGACCATGAAAAACTATATATAGTATATCAAAGCATTGCAACAACATTATGATATCTTCAATTTTGATATGGTGCACTGTAGAAACTCACTATCATACCACCTTCATCTCACTGTCACTACAACACAACGACAATGTAGGAATTTTTGCACCAGCCTGTGTCTTCATCTCATTAATAATCTATAGTGACGGTGCTACCCTTGCACAACCTAAGAAGGGGACATAGGATGTCACTATTTTTGAGACCCAGATAAAAAAATGCAATAATGATGAAGAAATTCAAAGAGAGCAGTGGATTGAATTAAAATAGACAACATGTTAAAAAACTTGTTCTGCTCCAATCAGTTCATTAGAGAATACAATTTTTGTACAAAAATACGAAACTGAAAAACGGCTCCTAGCTTGGGTATCAGTTCTGATTCTACCCATCTCTCAAGATTTTCGTTCTAATTCACACATTAGCTTGGATAAGATTTTGCATGAATCATTCAATTAAAAACACTTACAATTGGCACATGTTATGTAATAGAAGTCACACACTCGGCAAATATGGGGTGACAAAAATTTGAATTTTTTGTCTTATCTACAGTACCATGTGCACATGAGTCACTGAACTTGATACAGTTTGATGCTAACAAACTTGCCAAAAAATGGTCCTCTTCTTTCTTTTTAGTCCTAACATCAAACATCTTGAGGCATGAGTCTCTATTTTATAATCTATTTATTAACCCATGACACAATCTACCACTTCTAGCAAAACAAAGGAGGAGTGAAGGAAATAGCTATGTGTCACATCCCTAGTTCTGGTATGACCTAGACTAGCCATTGATGTGTTGCATCATGTTTAAATTTCAATGAATTTGAAATGGGGGATGATTCAAACCCTAGCAATTCAAATAGGTTCAACTAAAAACATTTTCAGGGAACCCAAATGGCCTTAAAAAATGTTCATCATTTTTGTAAAATGCTGGAAACAGTAACCAGAGATGACGCACATTTTTCCATGAAATTTTGTAATTTTGAATTAATTCATACATATTTGAATTGGAGCTATTTAAATGCTATATATATTTTAGATGCTCCAAAAATGTTGGAAATTGTTAGGAGTCACTGGAATAATTCAGGAAGCACCCATAATTATTTCTAGGATTTTATGATGGTTTAGTATTTATTTTAAACTAGAATAGAAAAAATAGAAAATAGAAAAAGGAAACAGAAAATGGAAAAACCCTTACCTGGGCCAATTGCTGGCCTGGTAGCCCACTGGCTGGCGCAGCACTGTGCTGGCCCGTGCTAGTCATCCCCAACCTCTGCCAGAAGGCAGAGGCGAAGGAGGGCACGATTTGCGCGCAAGGGTGCCATGCCACCTGCCTGCCTGCCCCCCCCCTCGACGGCCTGGCCGCCCTGGACGATGCCACACAACCCTGTCGGCCCCTCGCACTCTCCCCCGTACTCCCCCCTCTCCAATGCTCTCTCTCTCTCTCACCCGGACCTGACTGCGTTCGAGAGCGCCGCTGAGCACTGCCGCGTCCACCGGCCACCTACAGCCCTGCCACCGCATCCAATAGCACCAGCGTCGACCGTCGCTTCTCCATGCCGAGCCATGAGAGCTCGGACGCATTGCAACCTCGCCGTCTTCACCATCTTCAACCTTCCGCCTCCCAGATTGTCGGCGGCCTTACGTCGACTCGAGAGCCTCCCCCGAGCTTCACAGTCCTCCATACGACGCGCTATGAGCTCCGCCATCTTCTCCCCTACTCCCCGAGCTTGTTCCAGTTCCCTAGTCCTGCTAATGACCGGACACGAGCGGTGGCGCCGTTGTGGCTACTCACTGCCATGGCCATGCCACTACAGCTCGCGCATGCGCGCGTCACCGCGTTTGTTGCAACCCCAGGAGTCGAGCGCACTCGCCCACAGCCCCTGCTGTGGGCCGTAGCGCCGAAACCTTCTTCACCGAACTATGGCCGCCGCCGCAAGCTCCGTTTGGGCGAGCTCTTGCCACCCCGCGACCCTCTACTACCTCCCGTGGATGTGCCGGAGTGCGGGATACGTCCTGGTGGTCTTCCCGTATCCAGCCACTGCATGTAGCTCAAGTTCAGCGTGTTTCCGCCGCATTTTTGGTCGCCGCCGGCCGAGCTCAGATGACTGCCGACGTGGTCGTCATTAGGACTAAGCTGCGCCTAATTAACCACCTCACTGTCACTAATCGTCATCGTCACCGGCATGACACCATGATCTCCATCATCATGATCTCCATCATCGTGTCTCCATGAAGTTGCCTCGCCAACTTATTACTTCTACTACTATGGCTACCGGTTAGTAATAAAGTAAAGTAATTACATGGCGTTGTTCAATGACACGCAGGTCATACAATAAATAAAGACAACTCCTATGGCTCCTGCCGGTTGTCATACTCATCGACATGCAAGTCGTGATTCCTATTACAAGAACATGATCAATCTCATACATCACATATCATTCATCACATTCTTCTTGGCCATATCACATCACATAGCATACCCTGCAAAAACAAGTTAGACATCCTCTAATTTTTGTTTGCATGTTTTACGTGGCTGCTATGGGTTTCTAGCAAGAACGTTTCTTACCTACGCAAAAACCACAACGTGATATGTCAATTGCTATTTACCCTTCATAAGGACCCTTTCCATCGAATCCGTTCCGACTAAAGTGGGAGAGCCTGGCACCCGCTAGCCACCTTATGCACCAAGTGCATGTCAGTCGGTGGAACCTGTCTCACGTAAGCGTACGTGTAAGGTCGGTCCGGGCCGCTTCATCCCACAATACCGTCGAAACAAGATTGTACTAGTAATGGTAAGCATATTGAACAAAATCAACGCCCACAACTATTTTGTGTTCTACTCGTGCATAGAATCTACGCAATAGACCTAGCTCATGATGCCACTGTTGGGGAACGTAGCAAAAATTCAAAATTTTCCTACGTGTCACCAAGATCTATCTATGGAGAAACCAGCAACGAGGGGAAGGAGAGTGCATCTACATACCCTTGTAGATCGCTAAGCGGAAGCGTTCAAGAGAACGGGGTTGAAGGAGTCGTACTCGTCGTGATCCAAATCACCGGAGATCCTAGTGCCGAACGGACGGCACCTCCGCGTTCAACACACGTACAGCCCGGTGACGTCTCCCACGCCTTGATCCAGCAAGGAGAGATGGAGAGGTTGAGGAAGACTCCATCCAGCAGCAGCACAACGGCGTGGTGGTGATGGAAGAGCGTGGTAGTCTAGCAGGGCTTCGCCAAGCACCGCGAGATATGAGGAGAAAGAGAGGTAGGGCTGCGCCAACAGGAGAAGAAACTCATGTGTTGGGCTGCTCCAATGCCTCCACTATATATAGGGTAAGAGGGGGCTGCGCCCCCACCTAGGTTTCCACCCCTAGGGGCGGCAGCCAGCCCTAGATGGGACTTGGAGGGGGCGGCCAAGAGGGGGAGAGAGGGGGCGCGCCCTAGGGTGGGCCTATAGGCCCATCTACGCCTAGGGTTTCCCCTCTCCCCTCCTAGCTGCGCCTTGGGCAAGGGTGGGAGGCGCACCAGCCCACTCTGGGGCTGGTCCCTTTCCACTCTAGGCCCATGCAAGCCTCCGGGGCCGGTGGCCCCACTTGGTGGACCCCCGGGACCCTCCCGGTGGTCCCGGTACGTTACCGATAAAACCCGAAACTTTTCCGGTGACCAAAACAGGACTTCCCATATATAAATCTTTACCTCCGGACCATTCCGGAACTCCTCGTGACGTCCGGGATCTCATCCGGGACTCCGAACAACATTCGTTAACCATATACAAACTTCCTTTATAACGCTAGCGTCATCGAACCTTAAGTGTGTAGACCCTACGGGTTCGGGAATCATGCAGACATGACCGAGATGTTCTCCGGTCAATAACCAACAGCGGGATCTGGATACCCATGTTGGCTCCCACATATTCCACGATGATCTCATCGGATGAACCACGATGTCAAGGACTCAATCGATCCCGTATACAATTCCCTTTGTCTAACGGTATTGTACTTGCCCGAGATTCGATCGTCGGTATGCCGATACCTAGTTCAATCTCGTTACCGGCAAGTCTCTTTACTCGTTCTGTAACACATCATCCCGTGATCAACCCCTTGGTCACATTGTGCACATTATGATGATGTCCTACCGAGTGGGCCCAGAGATACCTCTCCGTTTACACGGAGTGACAAATCCCAGTCTCGATTCGTGCCAACCCAACAGACACTTTTGGAGATACCTGTAGTGCACCTTTATAGTCACCCAGTTACGTTGTGACGTTTGGTACACCCAAAGCATTCCTACGGTATCCGGGAGTTGCACAATCTCATGGTCTAAGGAAAAGATACTTGACATTAGAAAAGCTTTAGCATACGAACTACGATCTTTGTGCTAGGCTTAGGATTAGGTCTTGTCCATCACATCATTCTCCTAATGATGTGATCCCGTTATCAATGACATCCAATGTCCATGGTCAGGAAACCGTAACCATCTATTGATCAACGAGCTAGTCAACTAGAGGCTTACTAGGGACATGGTGTTGTCTATGTACCCACACATGTATCTGAGTTTCCTATCAATACAATTATAGCATGGATAATAAACGATTATCGTGAACAAGGAAATATAATAATAACTAATTTATTATTGCCTCTAGGGCATATTTCCAACAGTCTCCCACTTGCACTAGAGTCAATAATCTAGTTCACATCACCATGTGATTAACACTCACACGTCACATCGCCATGTGACCAACATCCATAGAGTTTACTAGTGTCATTAAACTAGTTCACATCATCATGTGATTAAGACTCAATGAGTTCCGGGGTTTGATCATGTTTTGCTTGAGAGAGGTTTTAGTCAACGGGTATGCAACATTCAGATCCGTATATACTTCGCAAATCCCTAGGTCATATTGTAAATGCTGCTTCCACGCTCCACTTGGAGCTACTCCAAATGGTTGCTCCACTATACGTATCCGGTTTGCTACTCAGAGTCATTCGGATAGGTGTTAAAGCTTGCATCGATGTAACCCTTTACGTCGAACTCTTTATCACCTCCATAATCGAGAAACATATCCTTATTCCTCTAAGGATAACTTTGACCGCTATCTAGTGATCCACTCCTTGATCACCTTTGTACCCTCTTGCCAGACAAGCGGCAAGGCACACATCAGGTGCGGTACTTAGCATGGCATACTGTAGAGCCTACGTCCAAAGCATAGGGGACGACCTTCGTCCTTTCTCTCTTTTCTGCCGTGGTCGAGCTTTAAGTCTTAACTTCGTACCTTACTACTCAGGCAAGAACTCCTTCTTTGACTGATCCATCTTGAACACCTTCAAGATCATGTCAAGGTATGTGCTCATTTGAAAGTACTATTGAGCGTTTTTGATCTATCCTCATAGATCTTGATGCTCAATGTTCAAGTAGCTTAATCCAGGTTTTCTATTGAAAAACACCTTTCAAATAACCCTATATGCTTTCCAGAAATTCTACATCATTTCTGATCAACAATATGTCAACAACATATACTCATCAGAAATTCTATAGTTCTCCCACTCACTTCTTTGGAAATACAAGTTTCTCATAAACTTTGTATAGACCCAAAATCTTTGATCATCTTATCAAAGCGTACATTCCAACTCCGAGATGCTTACTCCGGTCCTTAGAAGGATCGCTGGAGCCAGCATACCTTTTAGCATCCTTAGGATCGACAAAACTTTTCTGATTGTATCACATACAACCTTTCCATACGAAGACTGGTAAGGAAACTTGTTTTGACATCCATCTGCCAGATTTCATAAATGCAGCTAATGCTAACATGATTCCGACGGACTTAAGCATCGCTACGGATGAGAAGATCTCATCGTAGTCAACTCCTTGAACTTGTGAAAAACTATGCGCCACAAGTCGAGCTTCATAGACGGTGACATTACCGTCCATGTCCGTCTTCTTCTTAAAGATCCATTTATCTCAATGGCTTGCCGATCATCGGGCAAGTCCACCAAAGTCCATGCTTTGTTCTGATACATGGATCCTATCTCGGATTTCATGGTTTCTAACCATTTGTTGGAATATGGGCCCACCATCGCTTCTTCATAGCTCGTAGGTTCATTGTTATCTAGCAACATGACCTTCAAGACAGGATCACCGTACCACTCCGAAGCAGTACGCGTCCTTGTCGTCCTACGAGGTACGGTAGTGACTTGATCCGAAGCTTCATGATCACTATCATAAGCTTCCACTTCAATTGGTGTAGGTGCCACAGGAACAACTTCCTGTGCCCTGCTACACACTGGTTGAAGTGATGGTTCAATAACCTCATCAAGTCTCCACCATCCTCCCACTCAACTTTCCGAGACAAACTTTTCCTCGAGAAAGGACCCGATTCAAGAAACAATCCCTATTGCTTTCGGATCTGAATTAGGAGGTATACCCAATTGTTTTGGGTGTCCTATGAAGATGCATTTTATCCGCTTTGGGTTCGAGCTTATCAACCTGAAACTTTTTCACATAAGCGTCGCAGCCCCAAACTTTTAAGAAACGACAACTTAGGTTTCTCCAAACGGTGTCGTCTCAACGGAATTACGTGGTGCCCTATTTAAAGTGAGTGCGGTTGTCTCTAATGCCTAACCCATGAATGATAGTGGTAATACGATAAGAGACATCATGGTATGCACCATATCCAATAGGGTGCAGTTATGATGTTCGGACACACCATCACACTATGGTGTTCCAGGCGGTATTGGTTGTGAAACAATCTCCACAATGTCTTAATTGTGTGCCAAAACTCATAGCTCAGATATTCATCTCTATGATCATATCATAGACATTCTATCCTCTTGTCACGAAGATCTTAAACTTCACTCTGAAATTACTTGAACCATTCAATAATTCAGACTTGTGTTTCATCAAGTAAATATACTCAACATCTACTAGAATTATCTGTGAAGTAAGAACATAACGATATTCACTGCATGCCTCAGCACTCATTGGACTGCACACATCAAAATGTGTTACTTCCAACAAGTTGCTATCTAGTTCCATCTTACTGAAACTGAGGCTTTTCAGTCATCTTGTCCATGTGGTATGATTTGCATATCTCAAGTGATTCAAAATCAAGTGAGTCTAAACGATCCATCTGCATGGAGTTTCTTCATGCGTATGCACCAATAGACATGGTTCGCATGTCTCAAACTTTTCAAAAATGAGTGAGTCCAAAGATCCATCAACATGGAGCTTCTTCATGCGTTTTATACCAATATGACTTACATGGCAGTGCCACAAGTAAGTGGTACTATCATTACTATCTTATAATTTTGGCATGAAAATGTGTATCACTACGATCGAGATTCAATAAACCATTCCTTTAGGTGCAAGACCATTGAAGGTATTATTCAAATAAATAGAGTAACCATTATTCTCCTTAAATGAATAACCGTATTGCGATAGACATAATCCAATCATGTCTATGCTCAACGCAAACACCAAATGACAATTATTCAGGTTTAATACTAATCTTGATGGTAGAGGGAGCGTGCGATGTTTGATCACATCAAACTTGGAAACACTTCCAACACATATCGTCAGCTCACCTTTAGCTAGTCTCCGTTTATTCCATAGCTCTTTTATTTCGAGTTACTAACACTTAGCAACCGAACCGGTATCTAATACCCTGGTGCTACTAGGAGTACTAGTAAAGTACACATTAACATAATGTATATCCAATATACTTCTATCGACCTTGCCAGCCTTCTCATCTACCAAGTATCTAGGGTAATTCCGCTCTAGTGACTATTCCCCTCATCACAGAAGCACTTAGTCTCGGGTTTGGGTTCAACATTGGGTTTCTTCACTGGAGCAGCAGCTGATTTGCCGTTTCATGAAGTATCCCTTCTTGCCATCGCCCTTCTTGAAACTAGTGGTTTCACCAACCATCAACAATTTATGCTCCTTCTTGATTTCTACTTTCGCGGTGTCAAACATCGTGAATACCTCAAGGATCATCATATCTATCCCTGATATGTTATAGTTCATCACGAAGCTCTAGCAGCTTGGTGGCAATGACTTTGAAGAAACATCACTATCTCATATGGAAGATCAACTCCCACTCGATTCAAGTGATTGTTGCACTCAGACAATCTGAGCACAAGCTCAATGATTGAGCTTTTCTCCCTTAGTTTGCAGGCTAAGAAAATCGCCGGAGGTCTCATACCTCTTGACGTGGGCACGAGCCTGAAATCTCAATTTCAGCCCTCGAAACATCTCATATGTTCTGCGACATTTCGAAAACGTCTTTGATGCCTCAACTCTAAACCGTTTAACTGAACTATCACGTAGTTATCAAAACGTGTATGTCTGATGTTCGCAACATCCACAGACGACGTTTGGGGTTCAGCACACTGAGCGGTGCATTAAGGACATAAGCTTTCTACTGTCCGCATAATCGCTATTGTCAACTTTCAACTATATTTTCTCTAGGAACATATCTAAACAGTGGAACTAAAGCGCGAGCTTACGACATAATTTGCAAAGATCTTTTGACTATGTTCAGGATAATTAAGTTCATCTTATGAACTCCCACTCAGATAGACATCCCTCTAGTCATCTAAGTGATTACATGATCCGAGTCAACTAGGCCGTGTCCGATCATCATGTGAGACGGACTAGTCATCATCGGTGAACATCTTCATGTTGATCGTATCCTCCATACGACTCATGCTCGACCTTTCGGTCTCTGTGTTCCGAGGCCATGTCTGTACATGCTAGGCTCGTCAAGTTAACCCTAAATGTTTTGCATGTGTAAAACTGTCTTACACCCGTTGTATGTGAACGTAAGGATCTATCACACCCGATCATCACGTGGTGCTTCGAAACGACGAACTTTAGCAACGGTGCATAGTTAGGGGAGAACACTTCTTGAAATTGTTGTAAGGGATCATCTTATTTACTACCGTCGTTCTAAGTAAACAAGATGCATAAACATGATAAACATCACATGCAATCAAATAGTGACATGATATGGCCAATATCATATTGCTCCTTTTGATCTCTATTTTCTGGGCTCCATGATCATCATCGTCACCGGCATGACACCATGATCTCCATCATCATGATCTCCATCATCGTGTCTCCATGAAGTTGCCTCGCCAACTTATTACTTCTACTACTATGGCTACCGGTTAGCAATAAAGTAAAGTAATTACATGGCGTTGTTCAATGACACGCAGGTCATACAATAAATAAAGACAACTCCTATGGCTCCTGCCGGTTGTCATACTCATCGACATGCAAGTCGTGATTCCTATTACAAGAACATGATCAATCTCATACATCACATATCATTCATCACATTCTTCTTGGCCATATCACATCACATAGCATACCCTGCAAAAACAAGTTAGACATCCTCTAATTGTTGTTTGCATGTTTTACGTGGCTGCTATGGGTTTCTAGCAAGAACGTTTCTTACCTACGCAAAAACCACAACATGATATGTCAATTGCTATTTACCCTTCATAAGGACCCTTTCCATCGAATCCGTTCCGACTAAAGTGGGAGAGACTGGCACCCGCTAGCCACCTTATGCACCAAGTGCATGTCAGTCGGTGGAACCTGTCTCACGTAAGTGTACGTGTAAGGTCGGTCCGGGCCGCTTCATCCCACAATACCGTCGAAACAAGATTGTACTAGTAATGGTAAGCATATTGAACAAAATCAACGCCCACAACTATTTTGTGTTCTACTCGTGCATAGAATCTACGCAATAGACCTAGCTCATGATGCCACTGTTGGGGAACGTAGCAAAAATTCAAAATTTTCCTACGTGTCACCAAGATCTATCTATGGAGAAACCAACAACGAGGGGAAGGAGAGTGCATCTACATACCCTTGTAGATCGCTAAGCGGAAGCGTTCAAGAGAACGGGGTTGAAGGAGTCGTACTCGTCGTGATCCAAATCACCGGAGATCCTAGTGCCGAACGGACGGCACCTCCGCGTTCAACACACGTACAGCCCGGTGACGTCTCCCACGCCTTGATCCAGCAAGGAGAGAGGGAGAGGTTGAGGAAGACTCCATCCAGCAGCAGCACAACGGCGTGGTGGTGATGGAAGAGCGTGGTAGTCCAGCAGGGCTTCGCCAAGCACCGCGAGATATGAGGAGAAAGAGAGGTAGGGCTGCGCCAACAGGAGAAGAAACTCATGTGTTGGGCTGCTCCAATGCCTCCACTATATATAGGGGAAGAGGGGGCTGCGCCCCCACCTAGGTTTCCACCCCTAGGGGCGGCGGCCAGCCCTAGATGGGACTTGGAGGGGGCGGCCAAGAGGGGGAGAGAGGGGGCGCGCCCTAGGGTGGGCCTATAGGCCCATCTGCGCCTAGGGTTTCCCCTCTCCCCTCCTAGCTGCGCCTTGGGCAAGGGTGGGTGGTGCACCAGCCCACTCTGGGGCTGGTCCCTTTCCACTCTAGGCCCATGCAAGCCTCCGGGGCCGGTGGCCCCACTTGGTGGACCCCCGGGACCCTCCCGGTGGTCCCGATACGTTACCGATAAAACCCGAAACTTTTCCGGTGACCAAAACAGGACTTCCCATATATAAATCTTTACCTCCGGACCATTCCGGAACTCCTCGTGACGTCCGGGATCTCATCCGGGACTCCGAACAACATTCAGTAACCACATACAAACTTCCTTTATAACGCTAGCGTCATCGAACCTTAAGTGTGTAGACCCTACGGGTTCGGGAATCATGCAGACATGACCGAGACGTTCTCCGGTCAATAACCAACAGCGGGATCTGGATACCCATGTTGGCTCCCACATGTTCCACGATGATCTCATCGGATGAACCACGATGTCAAGCACTCAATCGATCCCGTATACAATTCCCTTTGTCTAACGGTATTGTACTTGCCCGAGATTCGATCGTCGGTATGCCGATACCTAGTTCAATCTCGTTACCGGCAAGTCTCTTTACTCGTTCCGTAACACATCATCCCGTGATCAACCCCTTGGTCACATTGTGCACATTATGATGATGTCCTACCGAGTGGGCCCAGAGATACCTCTTCGTTTACACGGAGTGACAAATCCCAGTCTCGATTCGTGCCAACCCAACAGACACTTTCGGAGATACCTGTAGTGCACCTTTATAGTCACCCAGTTACGAAGTGACGTTTGGTACACCCAAAGCATTCCTACGGTATCCGAGAGTTGCACAATCTCATGGTCTAAGGAAAAGATACTTGACATTAGAAAAGCTTTAGCATACGAACTACGATCTTTGTGCTAGGCTTAGGATTAGGTCTTGTCCATCACATCATTCTCCTAATGATGTGATCCCGTTATCAATGACATCCATGTCCATGGTCAGGAAACCGTAACCATCTATTGATCAACGAGCTAGTCAACTAGAGGCTTACTAGGGACATGGTGTTGTCTATGTACCCACACATGTATCTGAGTTTCCTATCAATACAATTATAGCATGGATAATAAACGATTATCGTGAACAAGGAAATATAATAATAACTAATTTATTATTGCCTCTAGGGCATATTTCCAACACCTTCTTGATAGGTCCTGCTCCGGAGACCGTTCCAGAGTACCTGTGAGAGGAGCGGTGCCTCCCTGTTGATCTACCAGGCAAGCAACCCCCGTTTGAGCATTCCGATACAAGTCCACTCTCTTGCTCCTGCTCTCTTTTATTGCATTAGGACAACAACGATTCAACTACTACTTTATGTTGCAGTAGTTGAACTCATTCCTCTGCATGGCCTGTCTTTGCCACAGTAAATAGTTGAAACCTGTTAGCATGTGTAGGAGTTGATTGAGCCATGTTTTGTTCCTACCATGCCATGCCTGTTATTGCTTAGAGTTATGTTAGGTCTGATTCATTGGGAATGAATTGGAGTGTTATGCCATGTTCTTAGGCTGAGAGTTAAGCGTGTGAACACAATTTGGTAAAGGTACCGGTGATAGGCCATATAGGAGTACATGGTGGGTTGTCTCACTAGAACCGTCCTTAAGAACTAAGTTCTGTGTATGTTGTCCAAGACTAGCTACTACCACACGTTGGAATGCTTAAGTGCCCCTGTCGACTTATTAACCGACTTGATCTCTATCCAGGAGTTGCAACTAGTTTCTGGTGTTTGTAGGTAGTGCTATTTTTCTCCCGAGTGGCACTCGACAGGGTGGACTTGGGACAGACTAGGCACAGTGGCACAGTGTACCAAGTGGCACCCGGATGGTGGCCTGGGAACCCTACTCACATCGTTTGGGGCTGTGATGGAAACTTCGGCCGGACCTCCCTTGCGGGTTCGACCTCAGATAGGCGATTATCCTGAACTAGAGTCTTGTGTGGTTAGTCAGGTCATGGCTGACACCCTCTCCAGGCTTCCGCTTGAAGGTTGCCGAGATACACGATGTTTACATGGTCATAAGTGGTGAGAGCGGGTGTGAAGAAGTACACCCCTGCAGGGTTAACATGATATATTCGAATAGTCGTGTCCTTGGTTATGGACTACTTGGATACTTATGTGGTACATAGGCAACTTGAAGTGGATACTCTAAAATGCTCAAGACAAGTGTGAGTGCTATGGATGGCCTTCTCGTAGGGAGACGGGAATGAATCCATAGTAGTGTATTGATGTGGTGATTAGTGGACTCATGTGCACTTTCTCACCTCAAAGAAGTTACTCGTAGTCGTAGGACAGGATAGCCATTGAGTCAAAGTTGGCTTGCTGCAGCTAAACCCCACCTTGCCTTCTTGATACTAATGCATGTATGATAGGTTCTGATGTAAGTCTTGCTAAGTACCTTTGTACTCACGTTTGCTTAATTTATGTTTTGTAGAGGAGACTTCTGTCTCAGTAGTAGTATCGCATGGACATCGACAAGTAGCTTGTTACCTCAGCTACGATCTTGTCCCCTTGGGAGGGTACTATAGATAGTAAGGCTTCTCAGCCTTTTTCATTTGCAGTTGTCTGTACTCAGACATGTTATGCTTCCATTGCTTGTATGCTCTGTATGTTGGGTCATGTGACCCCTGTTTGTAATAGAATGCTATGTTGGCTCTTCTGGGCCTTTATCTATATGAGTTGTTGAGTTATGTTGTGATGCCATGCATGTTGTACATCACATACTTGCATGTTATGCGTACGTGTAATGTGTATTGCTATGTGTGGGGTTCAACACTTAGTTGTTTGCCTTTGGTAGCCTTTCTTATGGAGAAATGCTCCCTAGTGCTTCCACTGAGCCATAGTAGTTCGCTACTGCTCCGGAACACTAGTATTGGCCAGCATGTATCATTCTTTGATCCCGTTTCTGTCCTTTCGGGGAAATGTCACACGTTGTTCCTTTAAGTCCTTATAGGTTGCTATGACTTGAGTTCATTCGTTGATGACCAACACGTTCATTGCTGGGTTACATATGCCAGTCCCGGTACGACTATGCCACCTTGGTTCACGACTATCCATGTCGACCTGGGTTCTTTGTCATATGTATGCTAGCGACACAATCATATACGTGAGCCAAAAGGCACAAATGGTCCGGACCAAGGTAAGGTGGCAGCCGTGGGAATACCATGCGTGAGGCCGCAAAGTGATATGATGTGTTACATGCTAGATCGGCGTGACTTAGGATCAGGGTCCTGACAGCTTTGGTATCAGAGCCTGACTGACTGTAGGATTACCAAGCCAAAATGGTCGAAGTTGAGTCTAGAAATTCTTTAGATATATAAGGGAATTGATTATGGAAGGGAACGCCAGACTCTTTTTGTTGGGAAACATTGCATGGAAAACAGTAAAAATTCTACGCGCACGCAAGATCTATCCATGGAGATGCATAGCAACAAGAGGGGAGAGTATGTCTACGTACCCTCGTAGACCGTAAGCGGAAGAGTTTATTAACGCGGTTGATGTAGTCGAACTTCTTCGCGATCCAACCGATCAAGTACCAAACATACGTACGACACCTCCGCGTTTAGCAGACATTCAGCTTGGTGATGTCCTCGCCTTCTTGATCCAGGAAGACAGGCGAAGTAGTAGATGAGTTCCAGCAGCACGACAGCATGGTTACATTGGTGGTGATGCTATCTCCACCGGGCTTCGCCTAAGCACTTCGAAAATATGACCGAGGGACGAAACTGTGGAGAGGGGCGCCGCACACGACTAAGAGATTGTTGTGGGCTATGTGTGGCGCCCCTTCCCACATATATATAGGTGAGGAGGAGAGCAAGGCAGCCAGGAGGCGCCCCAAGGGAGGCCGAATACCCCTTGGGCTCCTGCCCTAGCTGCGGGCCCCTTACCATATTTGCCCGAGGGGGAAAGGACGTGGGAGGAGAGGAAGGCAGGGTGTGACGCCCCGAGACCGACGCTCCAGAAGACTTCCAGCTATTCCGAGTTTCGCCGTGTGTTTCTTTTGAGCTTGCTCTTTTATTTTTTCATTGCATCATGTCATCATGCCATCATGTCATTAACCTTTGCATCTAAACTCACCTAAATAAATTGCATAGATCGTTGATCTATTTAAATTGAGGGATATTCACATGGTGATTTCTCTTTAAAACATATTCAAAGTCTCCTACTATTATTAGGGAGCTATAATAAAATTATTCCATTTATTTGGAATTGATCATAACACACTTGCAAATAAATCCCAATGCCTTTGTTATCTCAATTCTTGGTCTCCAACCTTGCCCATAATTTCTTTCATCATTTTCCGGAGCTCCACCAAAAAACTCAACATTTTTGGACACTTCAAAAACCAAGTCTTAGTTCAAACCCATTTGAACTAAATTCAAATGAGTTTGAATTTACATCTTTCAACCATGGCCTTTTCTATTTTCTCGGAACAAGCACATTCTTGTGGGTCCGGGAAAACTATCTGCGTGTCCAATTTCTTCCCCAACACCTCCTTTCTTCTCCTTTTCTTCTTTGTTATTTCCTGTTTGTTTTATCAAATGAGAAAAACATGTTTTGAAGAAAAGGAGGGGGAGACCAGCCGCAGCCCACTACCTAACCAGCTAGACCAGACCGGCCCATTTGCCCCTGGAGGCCCAGCTACACCCCTGTAACCCTAGCCGCAGGGGAGAGCATCGCTCGATCCCATCTCCTCCTCTCGTTCCCTCTGCCCGCCGCCACACACCCATCGCTCGATCCCATCGCCCCTTGTCAGCGACCCTGACAGGCAGGACCCGCAGGGCAGCGACTCCACCAGCCAGCATGCTGCCCCGCGGCCCACACGCTGCCCAACCCACGCACCAGCGGGCCGGACTGGATGCACTAAGGCGCAACGCATACACTACAAGAAGGAGCGACCCGGAGGAGACGATCATCCGGAGGATCACGAAGGCGGCGGCTCCACTTTTCCCCTTTTCGAACCCTAGCGTCCCTGTTCTTCCATTCGAGAGCGTTGCTCCCTGTAATCATCTGTATCAGCTACTACTTCATAGAGCAATATAGATCGATTCCTCCTTACCCCCCGTCGCTACTCTAACACTTGGTATCAGTGACCAAATCGCATCCATCAGATCCATTCTGGCTCACCTCATCGAGACTAGGGGCTTGCGACAAGCACGCGACGCGATGGATCCGAGCGTCTCGGCCTTCCTCACCCGCTTTGAGACAAAGGTCGAGTCCGCGATCGACGGCCTCACCAAGGCGCAGCAGTCCACATCGGCCAAAATCGACGATCTGCTCGCCTGGCGCCCCGATCTCGAGCGCTGGGTGGCGGATCTGGGCGACACCGTCACGGCGCTGCAACGCACCCAAGCACCCCCTCCGGCCCGACCCGACGCGGATCCGGTGCCCGAGGGCGGCAACGCAGCAATCCAACCTCAAGGGCCCGATGGCCACGGCAAATTCCACATCAAACGGGGGCCATCGGCGGCGTCCCTCACGACGCCGCCGCCGCTCCCGGCTAATGGTACGGCCCCGGTTTCCACCTCTCCAGTTCCGCTGTCCCCTTTCTCGCATGCCAGCCAGATGCTCACGGGGCTCGGCCAAGCGCATCCCTCAGTTTCCTTTCCGCAGTTTTCAGGCAAAAATCCTAATCTATGGAAAACTCTCTGCGAACAGTATTTTTCCATGTTTGGGATTGTACCTTCATTTTGGGTCCCTATGGCATCTCTGAATTTCTCTGGACCGGCAGCAATATGGCTGTAATCCATCCAGCACCGCCTCGGCGAGTTCGATTGGGACTCGTTCACCGTGCTGCTTTGCACGTGGTTCGGCCGTGATCGCCACCAAACTCTCATTCGCCAATTCTATGCAGTTCGCCAAACCACTACTGTAGCTGATTATATTGAGAGATTTGAATCTATCATCAATCATTTGAATTCATACTCTGAAACAATTCATCCTTACTATTTTCTCACACGATTTGTTGAGGGCCTGAGGACGGACATTAGGGCGGTCGTCATGGTGCAGCGACCCCCTGATCTGGACACAGCGTGCGCGCTCGCGCAACTCCAGGAGGAGGTGGCGGATGGAGCTCGGGGACACCCACCACGACCACCAAACGTGCCCCCAAGGACGGCAGCGCCACTGGCACTGCCCCCGCCTCCGGTGCCCCCACCTCCGGTGCGCCATTCGACCCCAACAATCGCCACCGACCGGCGCGGGACTAACGCTGCGCGAGCCGACTCGTACAAGATCAAAGCGCCGTGGGACTATCGACGCGCCTGTGGCCTCTGTGTCAAGTGCGGTGAGAGGTGGGGGCATGACCACATATGCCCCACCTCAGTACAACTACATGTCGTCGAAGAGCTCCTCGTCATGATCGGCCTCGACAACTTCATCGACACACAATAGCAACAAGACGAAGGCTCCAGCAACATGGTCATGGCAATTTCTCTATCTGCCGTGACTGGTGGTGTCTCTGCCAAGGCGTTCCAATTGCGCGCTTGGATCCAAGGCCGAGAGGTGCTTTACTCGTCGATTCCGGCAGCTCCAATTCCTTCATCGATGCCAAGTTCGCCGAATCCCTTTCCGGGGTTCAGCCGCTACCCAAGCCTGGGCGTGTCCGAGTCGTCGACGGCGGCGAACTGGTGTGCTCTTCGTTTGTGCCTGGTTGCGCTTGGTACTCACAAGGACAAGAATTCTTCACCGACATGAAGGTGCTCACTCTGGGCACCTACGACGCCATCTTGGGGATGGACTAGCTCGAGGAGCACATCCCAATGACAATGGATTGGCGAGCGTGCTTCATTGAAATTCCCACCCCGGCAGGACCGCTCCACCTCGTCGGGCACAACGCGGCATCAACTGTGTGTGAGACCATCAATAACATTCAGTTGCAAGGGTTGTGCAGCAAAGGAGCCATCTCGCATGTCATCCACCTGTGCATGGTTGAACCAACAGCAGAACCGTCAGCACCAACTCCAGATTGCATCCAGCAAGTTCTCAATGACTTCCCTGACGTATTCACCGAACCAACAGGGCTGCCACCTCGGCGCGACTGTGACCACCGCATTCCTCTCATTCTGGGGGCACATCCAGTGAACATTAGGCCATATCGTCACAAGCCAGAACTGAAGTCTGAAATCGAAGCTCAAGTAGAAGAATTGCTACGTTATGGGATTATTCAGAGAAGTACCAGTCCATTCTCGTCTCCAGTCATATTGGTCAAAAAGAAGGACGGGACATGGCGCTTGTGCGTCGATTACAGGCATCTCAATGCGCTGACCGTGATAGCCAAGTACCCTGTCCCCATCATCGAAGAACTCCTTGACGAGCTCCATGGTGCAGCATGGTTCTCGAAGCTCGATCTTCGTGCCGGATATCATAAGATCCGGTTGGCTCCAGGAGAGGAATACAAGACCGCGTTCCAAACTCATCAGGGCCACTTAGAATTTAAAGTAGTTTCCTTTGGACTCGCGGGTGGACCCGCTACATTCATTGGAGCCATCACAACGACCCTCAAGCCGCTCAACCGTGTCTGTGTGCTGTCCTTTTTCGACGACATCCTTGTATTCAGCAAAAGGTTGCAAGAACACATCGATCACTTGCGACAGGTGCTCACGCTGCTTCGCTGGGATAGTTGGAAGGTTAAACGCAGCAAGTGCGCCTTTGGGCAGCAACATATTTCGTACCTGGGGCACACGATCAGCGCACAAGGGGTCTCCACCGATCCATCCAAGATTACCTCAGTGACCAACTGGACGACCCCCACTGATGCCAAAGGAGTGCGCAGCTTCTTGGGGCTCGCGGGATACTACCATCGTTTCGTCAGAAACTTCAGGGTAATCGCAAGGCCTCTGTTCAACTTACTCAAGAAGGGGACCCCATTCATCTAGACATCAACCACAGACACGTCATTCCAGCTGCTCAAACAACAGCTGATATCAACTCCTATACTTGCATTGCCCAACTTTCAACAACCATTCACGATTGAAACAGACGCCAGCGACCGCGGCATCGGGGCCATCCTATAGCAGCAAGGGCATCCCATCGCATTTATGAGCAAGGCAATCAGCTCACGGTACCAGGGACTGTCAACATACGAGAAGGAGTACTTGGCTATAATTGTAGCAGTGGATCAATGGCGCCCGTACTTGCAACACGCTGAGTTCAATATCCTGACTGATCAGAAGAGCCTAGTTCACTTGGAAGAGCAAAGATTAACAACTCCTTGGCAGCAGAAGGCATTCATGAAGCTCCTGGGGTTGCGCTACCGCATTCATTACAAAAAAGGCATAGAGAATGTGGGTGCCGATGCCCTGTCAAGAGCCAACCCAACTGAAACATTGACTGCAGTTATTTCTTGTCTCCCAGCATGGTTAGAGGATGTGATCAACAGCTACAACAATAATCCTCAGGCCACTCGACTGCTGGAACAACTTGCTGTCCGGGAAGATCCAAAGAAGCGATCCTCACTGCAACAGGGCATCATTCGTTTTCATGACAGGATATGGTTGGGAGGAAGCACACACATGCAGCAAAAGATCATCGTCGCATTCCATGATAGTGCTATGGGAGGCCACTCAGGTTTTCTCGTGACCTACAGGCGCATACGACGGCTGTTTGCCTGGCCAAAGATGAAAACCCAGATCCTGCAATATGTACGATGCTGTCAAGTGTGTCAACAAGCCAAGCCAGACCGCGCTGCTTCTCCAGGCCTGCTCATGCTGCTTCCGATACCCAAGCAGCCATGGGACGTGATCTCAATGGATTTCGTGGATGGCCTTCCACAATCCAGCAACTTCAACTGCTTGCTCTTCATCATGGACAAACGGACCAAGTTCGCCTATTTCCTCCCGCTCGTGCATCCATACACTGCTGCAACCGTGGCCAAACTTTACCTGCATCAAGTGTACAAGATCCACGGCCTGCCTGGTGCCATAGTTTCAGATCGAGACCCAGTCTTTACAAGTCATTTCTGGCAAGAGCTATTCAAAGGGGCAGGAACGGAACTCAAGTTGAGCACAGCGAACCATCCACAAACCGATGGTCAAACGAAGTGAGTCAATCAGTGTGTCGAGACGTTTCTCCGTTGCTTCACACAGGCGTGTCTGCGAAAATGGAGTTTCTGGATACCTCTTGCTCAATTCTGGTACAACAATGCTCATCACTCCGCCATTGGTATGACCCGTTTCAAGGCCATGTTCGGGTACGAGCCACGCCAGTGGGGCATCACAGCTAACAACACCTGTTCAGTGCCTGCCCTTCAATCATGGTTGGATGAACGCGCTACTGTCCAAAGTCTCCTGCAGCAGCACCTTAACCGAGCAAGGCAAGTAATGAAGGAACAAGCTGATAAGAAGCATTCATTTCGTGTCTTCGAGGTGGGTGACAAGGTATTCCTCAAACTCCAACCATACGTCCAATCATCAGTGGCTCCGAGGGCAAACCACAAGCTTCAGTACAAGTTCTATGGACCCTTCCCAATCATCGCTAAGATCAACGACGTGGCCTACAAACTCCAGCTTCCTCCTCATGCCATGGTGCATCCAGTGTTTCACGTCTCCCTCCTCCGTCGTGCACTCAGTGCTGGTATGTCAGTCGAACCTCAGTTGCCGCATTGTACTGACGATCTTGCTATACCCATGGTAGTTCTGCAAACCAGGTGGCGCAAGCAGAAAGATGGCGTACGCGATCAAGTGAAGATACAGTGGTCCAACTCTGCAAACTTGGGCACCACCTGGGAAGACAAAGAGAGCCTGATGGCCCGTTTCCCTCACGCTGAGGCTTGGGGTCAAGCCTCATCTCAAGGAGAGGGGGGTGTCAGCGACCCTGACAGGCAGGACCCGCAGGGCAGCGACTCTACCAGCCAGTACGCTGCCCCGCGGCCCACACGCCTCAAGCGGCCCAACCCATGCACCAGCGGGCCGGACTGGACGCACTAAGGCCCGATGCGTACACTATAAGAAGGAGCGACCCGAAGGAGACGATCATCCGAAGGATCACGAAGGCGGCGGCTCCACTTTTCCCCTTTCTGAACCCTAGCGACCCTGTTCTTCCATTCGAGAGCGTTGCTCCCTGTAATCATTTATATCAGCTACTACTTCAGAGAGCAATATAGATCGATTCCTCCTTAACCCCCGTCGCTACTCTAACACCCCTCCTCCCGATCCCCATCTCCTTCCCTCCAGCGCCGCCAGCGCCCGGCCCCCTCTCCCTCTCCTTGCGCTCGATCCACATCTCCCTCCGTGCACCAGCACCCGACCTCCACCTCGTCCTCGTTGAACCGCGCCACCAGAGCCCAGCAGGTCAACGACCGCTCCTTCCTCTCCTCCGCGTCCGCCCCCGCTCAAGCATCTCCGCCGGAGCACGTCCGTTAAGTTCCATCGCACCCCCTCGTCGGCCCTCCTCCGCGCCGTTGCCTCGCCAGGACGCCGCGCCGGGCCTCCCACACCGCCACCGGAGGCCAACTCCGGCGCCCCCTGCCTCGCTTCTGCTCAGCCCTGCACCCTGACGCCTGAGTTGTTGCTTCCTTCGGCTGCCTCCCATGGCGCTGCTGCCATCCATCGACTGACCTCGTCTCCCTCCTGCCCTGCTGCTGCCTTCGAGCACCATCAATGGATATACGTGGTTAGCACCTTCGTCAAATCGCCTTGGGTCACCTTCAGAAGTGGAATGGCAAGTGGAGCGATGACCCTTGAAGACCCCTGCCCCCTGTGCCATTCCGCTGCTGCACTAGAACCTGCCAAGTACCCCGGCGATGACAACCTTGGTCGGCTACCTCCACATCAAGTTCCCCTACGACCATGTACGACTACGGGGATACCACCAAGTACCCCTTCGGATCACCAAGTTCCACTATGAGATGTACCACTACCGTCGCCAAGATCACGAGTACCTCTCCGAAACGAACGTGTACCATTACCTCCACTACTGTCGTGAGAACGACTACTTCCACTATCGTCGCCACGTGAACAACTACTTCCCACGACAGCCCATGTACCATTACTTGCTTCGTCAAACTCGACCCGCTTTGAAAACGCACGCTTCGAAGGTATAACGCCGAGACGATGCCCGTGAACGAATACATGTTGTATGAGATGAACTGTATGTTTGCATCGTGCCCGTTTGTTTCGTGCATGTTCCTCCTCGTTTGCCATGCCGTCGACCCGTGGGAACCCGATAACAGGGAGCACCCCACCATCTTGCATGACTCGCTCACACTCACTTCCTTTTGCACCGGTATCTCCGTGAGCTACCGGAACCGATATGTTGTCGTGGCATCATTTTCGGATTTGTTGCCGTGGCACCCATTTTGTTCCGCCATGGTGACCAAATGCTTCATAACATGCTCATGTCAACATTTTCATAAATATTGCATAAAACTTGCATATGTCATCCGCATCATGATAACAACAATTAAAATGTTTAAAATTGTTGTTTGCTTAAAAATTTCTAAATGACATGAGGTTTTTCCGGAAATGTTGTTTGTTGTTCCGGCCTCATTTAAATTTGCCTAAATAGTTAGTTTACTTATGCTTCACCTCTTGACATGTTTATATCAACATTTAATATTGTTGGGTACCTAAATGAGAGCAAACTAAATAATTCGATGTGGTGTTTTGTCAATATGCAACTCATTGCATATTGAGCTCCACTTAACTTGTAGTGTTGTTTGTGCATATTGCCACGCCATGCCTCATTAAACCGGACATGCATCATACTTGATTGTGCATCATGCCATTATTATGCTTGCGTGTTTACCATGTTGTTTTCTTCTTTCCAGTTTGCTTCTCTCGTTAGCTTCGGTTTCGTTCTGGAGTTGTGAGGATTCGTTCGACTACGTCCGTTTGTCTTCTTCATGGACCCGTTCTTCTTCCTAGCGGAATCTCAGGCAAGATGACCACTACCCTCGATATCACTTCTCTCTTTGCTTGCCAGTTGCTTCGTTCTATCGCTATCCTGTGCTACCTATCACTTGTTTACCATGCCTCTCATATTGCCATGTCAGCCTCTAACCTTTTCACCCTTCCTAGCAAACCATTGCTTGGCTATGTTACCGCTTTGCTCAGCCCCTCTTATAGGGTTGTTAGTTGCAGGTGAAGTTTAAGATTGCTCCATGATGGACAGGATTATGTTGGGATATCACAATATATCTTATTTAATTAATGCATCTATATATTTGGTAAAGGGTGGAAGGCTCGGCCTTATGCCTGGTGTTTTGTTCCACTCTTGCAGCCCTAGTTTCCGTCATATCGGTATTATGTTCCTTGATTTTGCGTTCCTTACGCGGTTGGGTGATTTATGGGACCCCCTTGACAGTTCGCTTTGAATAAAACTCCTCCAGCAAGGCCCAACCTTGGTTTTAACATTTGCCACCTAAGCCTTTTTCCCTTGGGTTCTATAGACTCAAGGGTCATCTTTATATTACCCCCCGGGCCAGTGCTCCTCCGAGTGTTGGTCCAAACTAGAGCACCATGCGGGACCATTCCTTGGCAACTTGTATTACGTCGGTACCTGTATGCTTAGCTTATCCGGTGTGCCCTGAGAACGAGATATGTGCAGCTCCTATCGGGATTTGTCGGCACAGTCGGGTGGTCTTGCTGGTCTTGTTTTACCATTGTTGAAATGTCTTGCAAACCGGGATACCGAGACTGATCGGGTCTCCCCGGGAGAAGGTATATCCTTCGTTGACCGTGAGAGCTTGTGATGGGCTAAGTTGGGACACCCCTGCAGGATATTATCTTTCGAAAGCCGTGCCCGCGGTTATGTGGCAGATGGGAATTTGTTAATGTCCGGTTGTAGAGAACTTGACACTTGACTTAATTAAAATGCATCAACCGCGTGTGTAGCCGTGATGGTCTCTTTTCGGCGGAGTCCGGGAAGTGAACACGGTTTTGGGTTATGTTTGACGTAAGTAGTTTAGGATCACCTCTTTATCATTGTTAGTTTCACGACCGTTCCGTTGCTTCTCTTCTCGCTCTTATTTGCGTATGTTAGCCACCATATATGCTTTAGTGCTTGCTGTAGCTCCACCTCATTACCACTTCCTACCCATAAGCTTAAATAGTCTTGATCTCGCGGGTTTTGAGATTGTTGAGTCCTCGTGACTCACCAGATACTATCACAACAGTTGCAGGTGTCGATGATACCAGTGCAGGCGATGCAACCAAGCTTAGATGGGAGCTCAACGAAGATCTTAGTCATTGCTATGTTTCGTTTCATGTTGATCAGTAGTGGAGCCTAGTTGGGACGATCGGGGATCTAATAGTTGGGCTATCTTCTTTTCTTTTGGCTTCGTCCGTAGTCGGACTATGTGTGTACTCTGAATGATGTATAAATTATATGTTCATTGTGTGAAGTGGCGATTGTAAGCCAACACTTTATCCCAGTCTTGTTCATTACATGGGATTGTGTGAAGATGACCCTTCTTGCGACAAAACCACAGTGCGGTTATGCCTCTAAGTCATGCTTCGACACGTGGGAGATATAGCCGCATTGTGGGTGTTACACAGGGGGAGGCCGAATCCCCCTCCTTCCCTTTCTCCCCATGTTCGGCTGCCATAGGAGGGGCGCGCCAGCCCCTTGTGGGCTGGTGTGCTCCTCTTACTTGGCTCATATACCTCCCGGGGTTTCCCGGAACCCCTTCCGATGATCCAATCGTTACCCCTTACAACCCGAAACCTTTCTGGTGTCCAAATAGTATCATCCTATATATATCAATCTTTACCTCCGGACCATTCCGGAGCTCCCCATCATGTCCGCGATCTCATCCGGGACTCCGAACAACATTCGGTCACCAAATCACATAACTCATATAATACTATATGGTCAACGAACATTAAGCGTGCAGACCCTATGGGTTCGAGAACTATGTAGACATGACCGAGACACATCTCCGGTCTATAACCAATAGCGGAACCTGGATGCTCATATTGGTTCCTACATATTCTTCGAAGATCTTTATCGGTCGAACCTTATGACAACCACTACTGCAGGATGTTGCTAACGCGACACTACGATCAGAGACCCCTCAAGAAACTGTGTGCGATGCAATAATCGCAAACGGTGGTGTCAGAGAACCATCAAAAATGTCCAAAACATTTGCGATGACCGATGCATCAAACACGGTTCAGATTTTAGTTGCATGTGTGATGTAGGGCATACGGTTGATTCCGCCGAACTGTTTGTGATGAGGAAGAACAACAGAAATGGGCAACCATATCAATGTGTGTGTGATATACGACATACAGGAGCTCCGATGAACTGTTTGCAATGATTGAGGTGAACACAAATGATTCAGCGTAACAAGATGTGTGTGATACCCAGCATACAAGCCGGTAATCAAAATTGTGTGTGATCGTTATAGACAGCCCATACGGTCTTTTTTTGTGAATTGTGTGTTCGTCAGGGCACACAGTTCAACAAACCAACCTATGGGCGATAATGTAGAAGATCTCTGTCGAATACATATTACTCACTGTCCGTGATGAGGTTGACAGGATAAACAAAGATATATACAGTCTGCTTAATTTAGTCCTTCTTCTTCTTGTTGTTGTTGTTGTTGGATGGCCCCGCGACATCGTCTTGGCGAGGACTCTTCTTGCCGCTGGCCGTTGGCTTTTGATCGCCGCCGCCGTCATCATCATTGTTGCTATCGTCCTCCTCCTCCTCCTAGTTCGACCATTCCTCCTCCTCATCATCGTCGTCCCGATCTTCCTCATCCTCCGATGGCTCCTTGTCCGTCTGGTTGTCGTCTGACGACTCCAAATGTGGCACCCCGGATCAGAGAAACTGGAACACCCCGTATTCCAGCCCAGAGATTGAGGATAAGTCTCTGGAATACGGCACTGCTTGACATAGAACAAATCAACTCTTATTACAAGAATAATAATACACGGGTCTGATGTTACAAAGAATCACATCAGCATAGCAACACTACTCCTGTGATACTACACTTGCTCTATGCTAGCAGTGGAACAACTCGAAGGAGTGGAAATCTTCTAGCAGCGGAACAACGACGAAGGTGGTGAACTCCCCTCTGCAAGGACTCTGGCTGAGACACGATCTAGCTCGCAAGAACGGAAACCACAACAAGCAATCAAGCAATCACGGCATCACCTGCAATCTGGCATGACACGCCAGGTCAGTACATTGAATGTACTTGCAAGCTCACAACAACCAAAAACATCAAGGCAAGACAACAACATAGCATTAAGCATGTTAATTAAATTAACAACTACCATGATACAACATCAATTACTAAGCATGATATGAAACTACTACAATACTGATAAATCACCATCTCAGATCTCCATAACCATATCCCTCTTGGCTAACCGGTCAAGCAATATACCATCTCGATCACCTCGTGATCAAAACCAAACGATGATCATTCACGGATCACAAACGGACCATCCTCGTGGTCTTGTATCGGGTTACCTTGTAACCAAATGGTGATCTTTTCGGCGATCACAACCATGACCAACACTTGGTCTCAAACGGTGATCTTTCCGGCGATCACTACCATGACCAACACTTGGTCCCCAACATCATGATCAACATCCCGCCAATCTGTACTGCTCAAAATATCAACATATAAATCACCTATAAGTCATTCTGTCATGTGAGTGTTGATCAAACGGTGTGACCTAGTACGAACCCATGCCCATGACCGAGGACACGACTATCGATAGTTTAGACAAACACACTCTGTAGAGGTAGCACACTTTACCCACACCATGGAACCCATGGCCTCGCACCCCCATTCGGGTGGACCAATGGCGTTCCGACAAAACCGATCTACTGTCATGACACTCTCCCGGCCACTCCGACTCACTCCCCACAGGGCTAGTCCTGGGTGGCCCCGTGTCTACCAAAGACACCAACGGCCACCATCGTGGCCAAAACAATAAACCGTCCCAAACAGGGACATGTGCACATAACAACAACAACAATGGGCACACAAGGCTTATGTCCGCCTACCTGATCAGGGTAGCGCGCGCCCATAACCTTCCCTCGTTGGAGGCACCGGCGAGAGACACGGCAATAGCATCACATTAGGGCCTTCCCATAAAGGCAAATGTGGTTGCACTGGAGAAAGCCCGGTTCGGTGGCACCTGACCAACTTAATGACGGAATTTATCCCCAAAAATAGAATTGTGATAACTAATACTCCGATATCAACTATCAAACTATAATCCAAGTCATAGCAATATCCAACAAATAATTTGAGCATAATATCTTGATATCAAAATACTCCAAAGATAACATAATATTTCTATCATGATGCATCTAAAAACAATAACTCTACTACTCCAATAACCAGAACAAAGCTATCCAGCTAAGATCCACACGTAAGCATCATTTCCGAAATTAATACTCCAAGCAACAGAACATCGACTAGCATCATGAAAATAATCATAGTAACCACTATTAATCCAAAGGCAGCATGACATCCAAAGTAATTCTCCAAAATATAATAAAAGATATCATCATGGAAACAATCATAATATCAACCACTAATACTCCAATGGCAACATGATACTCATCAACTACAAACATAACTCCTAGTAATCCAAACAATAGCATGTCATCAACAAGATCAAAATAATACTCCGAGAAAATGCCATGCACAGATCACAAGTAGCTAAAACAATATTTTAAACAAGTTAAAATAGATTAAACCATGTCACTGCATTACAGTGATGCATATGGAGGGTGTGGCTTGCCTGGGGTGGAAGAAATCACTGGAAGAAAGTGCGAGAAACTCACGGAACGAATCACCAGAAAACGTTCTCTCTCGGAGGGAGCTGAATAAGGGCAAGGGCATAATGGTCATTTTCACAGTGTCAAACCATAGTGAAAATGAAACCAACATAACAGGCTCGACGAAACAAAGAAGTAGGCTTTGAATCACTTGATTTAGAGCTACAGTTAAAAAGATATGGTAGTTTTTCTGCCAGGGACCTATCTGTAAAAACAATCAGCACAAACAGGCCCTCGGCTGGAAAAACAGAACACGCACTCGAAGAAATACGCTTTCGGAAAACATATTCTTGCAAATACGCTTTCACTTAACCACGTCAGCGGGGGCGGGGTGGCCTCTGGGACGCTGACAGGCGAGGCCCACTTTATCCACTTCTCTCTCTCCTCCCATCTCTTCTTCTTCTCTCCTCCTCCCCGACCAAAACAGGGCAGAGGCGAGGCCGCGTGCTCCGGCAAGGCTCTCGGGCGGCTCCGGCTATCTCCCGCGCCGTGCAGCACACTGATGCACTCAGGGAGACCGACCGCACCAGACTGGAGCATTCACACACCACGGGGAGGACGACGTCGAGCAGAGCCGCGGTTGCAGCGGATGGGGCTTGCGGCCAGAGGCCATGGGAGGGGAACGACGAGCGCTGGGGTAGCTCTAGGGGGAAGTTGGGGGTCTGCTGGAAGTGGATGGGCAGAGGGAGGAGGCTCGGTGAAGTGACGCCACACAGAGACAGAGAGCGACGGTGGCAGCCGAACTATGGGGGCGTGAGGCCACAGCCGCTCTGGCGCCAAGAGGATGGGGTGGGGAGGAGTGCCGGAGTGGTGGGGGTCTGCTGGTGGAGAACAGAAGAGAGGAAGAGCTCCGGTGCACGCAAATTTAGGAGTAGCCGAGCGACGACCATGGAGGTCAACCGAGGTGAGGGGAGCTCTTCTGGCTCGGTAGAGAGGCTAGGCGGGCTCCTGGGGGAGGAGTGGGGGCAAGAGGTGAGCTCGGACGACGAGGGGAAGGGCTATAAATAGTCGGGGCAAGAGGCATGAGCTCGGGTGCGGGCGGGCACGTTCGGCCGAGGCTCTGGCGATGGCCAGCAAGCACGGGAGGCCGCGGGAACACGACGAGCCATTGATTCAGAGGTCACGGAGGGGTAGACGACACCGGAGAGTAGAGGAAGACGCCAAAACGAGCTCGGATCCAAATGGAGCACAGTGCACCCATGGGCAAGCGTCGGCGAGGGGTTTTATGGAGAGGGAGAGAGGTCCAGGATGACGGCGACGACGTGGTAAAACTGTTGGACACGCTCACGCGCGTGAAGCCGACGAGAGGAGGAGGTGCCAAAGCACAAAGGGCCACTGGATGCGGCCACTGCACACAGAGCACGCGCACAGTGATGCCATTAATGCGGTCACCGCGTGCACTGGCATGTAGCGGGGGAGATGGGCTAGAACTTGTTGTCTACGGGTAAGATCATCCAGGGGAGGTCTCAACTACAGTGGTAGTTTGGTTAAAAGTGCTTTGGTTAAATGGTAATCAACTTCTGAAGTTTACTGCAATAAATTTGAACGAGAACTGCTGATCAACAGGAAAGGAACTGGAGCCAGAGAGTTTGTCTGCGAGGTTTAGGGTAAGAAGGACTTTCATCCTGGTAACTTTGAGAAGATTAGGACCAAGGTTTAATATAGTTGCTTTGCAACTGCCAAAATGGTCCAAAAATGAGATTTGGATGATGCACTCACATGGTGATGCCACTTGAGCTCCAATTGGTCAAAGCTTGATTATTTAGACATATGAAGATGCTGTAAAAAGCTCATGCCAAATGGACAAGCCAAAATGGCACCTGCTTCAAGAACATCATTTCTGTCCAGAAACTTGAAATAATTTTTGTGGTCAAATGGATCAATGAAATGATGCCCAATTGGGTGGAGAGATGTTTTATGGGTATAAGAATGATCTCGTAATTTATCAGGATTTTTGAAGCAATATAAAACACACTTGCTTCACAACCTGAAAATATTTCCAAATTCAACGATTTGCTCCTGTGCTCACATAGATAAGTGGATGGGGCTGCAAATTGGTGGAGGGGGTTAATATGAGCACATTGCGGAGTGTGCAAAAGTTCAACTCATTTGGATACTCCTAGATAGTACTTCCTTCACAAAGCCTTCTATCTGACAGAAACTTTGAAAATTCCCTGAGGAAGATTGGCTAGGCAAATAAAGTTGAAATTGTGCATGAGGCAATTATTTGCACATATAATCATGCCCAAAAAGGTTGGGAGCCACTAGGAAAGATATAAATGACACTTCCTTCACAAAGTGCCATTTAGGGCAGAATAGAAAAAGGAATATTGGGGAATTATTTTTGAACTGGCCAAGGAAATTTTTGGGCATATTTGAGCTATATATGACCCAAAGGAATTATGAGAATTATTTGGAGATTTTTGGATGGACAAAAATATAGGTTGCTTCACAACCTAGAGCAGATAGGGTTATTCCTTTAATAGAAAAAGAAATATTCCCTAGAAAGAATTTTCGGGTTTGGTCAAGGAGTGAAGTGACATGATCTTGGCAAGGTTCTGAGAATGATGAACCACTTGGGAGGGGGAATGAGGATGATTTCCCAGGTGGCAAGGCCACAGAACCACTCCAAAAAGAAAAACAGAGCAAAAAGCAAATAAATCAAAAGAAAAAGAAAAGGGCCAAAAACCAGGCTGTTACACCGGAGGTGGCATCCCTTCCATGAATCAGATATAATCGAGGTCTGGGCTCGATGTTGGACTCATGGAAGACGAGCAGGATGATTCCGATGTTGACCTATCATCGGGCGCCAGACTGCTGGCTGAACTATCATCCTCGCTGTCGCTCGACATGGCTGCAGAGTGTGTGTCAGTGTGCAGCGCGGCCTGCCGGGGATGATGAAGATGGTGGACACTTAAGCGGGGTATGAAGAGAAGAGTAACTTTGAATTGAAGCGGGGGTTGACGTATTATCTAAGCGCAATTATTTGTACCCAGTCGCTCCAAATTCCCGGGGTTGCGCAGGACTCCTATTGGCTATTTGGCTGGTTTCCTTTTTCAGGACAAAAACAAGGAAAGAGTTTTGGGATTATGCACTGGTAACGGTACGGACAAAGTAGGACAGTTGGCAAGCAATACATTGAGCTCTTCTTATTGATAAAGCCAGTAATAATCAAACTAGAAAGGAAAAGAAAAAAGACAATGAAAAGTATCTGCACAAATCTTCGCATAACATCAATGGCATAGGAGTACCTTGATGTGCATTATAGAGCACATCTGGATGTGCTTTAGAAATACTGTCAAACAAAACCCCTAATCATCATTGCAAACAATGCATAGAACATGGCTAATGCGATAACCACAACTACACATGCTAGTTCCTTCTTGTCTCTTGCTTTCATCTGTTGCCTGTGATTGATTCTTTCTTGCTTCATCATACTGATTGTACATTCCAGATCAGCCAATTTCTTCTTCAGCTTAACGTTATCTTCTGCAAGCTTGGTGATAACACTCCGAGCCCTAACATGCTATTCTTCATCTAGCCAGTTAACAAAGGCACAAGCCTCATGTCCCTGACAATGTTTAGTAGTATTCAGGATGAGCGGTGGCATTAACTCAAGTAAAATGATGAACTTAGCACTAACCTCTAAGGGGCAACTAAGAAACCGCCTGCCAATGTCGAATCCCTCCTGCATACACGTCGAGCGGGAGTGTGCCCATGCACACAACTCAGCTTTTGGTACTTCTCGGTGGTGCAAAACTCGGAGTCGAACTCGTTTTGCGGGAGTCTAGAGTCATGCTCCAGATCCGGCGGCAGATCGCTTTCCTCAGGGGGGATTCGATTCATGAAGGATTCAGCAAGGAGCTACTCCCTCCGTTCCGAATTACTTGTCGCAGGTATGGATGTATCTAGATGTATTTTAGTTCTAGATACATCCATTTCTACGACAAGTAATTTAGAACGGAGGGAGTACTTTGGACATGCTGAAAAAGATCGAGATAGATTGGAACCTGACAGGACGATTCAGATTCGTAGTAGACCTGCCTTCTGATGACCTTAGGCAAGTGCTCGGTGGCGACCGCCGTGGTGGTGGAGATACAAGCAGGAGCAGCCGCACCGAAACCATTAACAACACTCGCCCGCATTCCCCCAATTTTAGCTCCACGCAAGGGAGGAGGCTATGTAGAGATTTGGGGGAAATGGGAAAACTGTGGGGATAAGCTAACGGTCGTGAACTACTAATGGCACTATATATATGTTGGAGTATACAGCACACTGTTTATACATGTCGTTTGTGTCAGGTATTACAATGTCACACATGATTTGTGCACCAAACCATGGCAGAAGACAACGTAGGTGAGACACAGTTGTCGTTACATAACCGTATGTGATGTACTACCCTGTACATATAATTGAGTTACAATGATACCGTGTAAACAGCTGCTCTGCGGATATCCGTAAAAAAAAACAGCCGGTACGCATCTAGAGATGGCGGCGGCGGCCTAGGCAAGCACTACCGGAAAAGAGGTCACTCCTGGGTCGGTGGGCGGTGGCGGCGTCATAGGAGGTCAATCCTCTGTTTGTGGTTGGAGATAGGAGGAGCTCAACCGTCGATGTCGGCGGCGGCGTGATTCGAGCACATCCATCGGGGTCGATGGTGGGATAGTGGAGGTCGAATTTCAAGCGGCAGCCGCACTAAGCTTTGCTCCTCGACACTGCCGTCCCAGTGTGCCGCCGCATCGCGTCTGCTGGGTGGAGGTCGCCGCGCGGCTACTTAATTAAGGTATTCTTTTCGTGAGTGGCTTAATTAAAGTATCCAATTCCTAAGGGTAGTGATGTACTAGTACTCCGCGTGTAAATTGACTGGCCATGCATTTTTGTCATTTCACGTCTGGATAACAATATGGAGCGCCCTCAGTAATTATGAAAATAAATCCTTGTGATTTATGCATGCATCATTGGGTAGCAGTTAATCCGTGTATCAATGTTGTTGTTTTGTTTTTAATTACCATTCATGTGGTGCAGATGGAACGATCTGAATGGATGAAGGATCGGAATACCGCAGATTTTATCAGTGGCGTGACAGAGTTCATGAATTTGGCTGAAAGTACAAAGAAGAGAATTTGTGGTGCGGATTACATCCTGTGTCCAAGTGATGATTGTGCCAATACAGAGTCACGTGTAGTTACAGAAGTCTAGTGGCACTTAGTCTCTCGGGGATTCATGGATGGATATACACGTTGGATCAGGCACGGTGAAGATGAGGTCATGGATGAAGATACCCAGGGCTGCCAGATGCCAAACCCCGATCAGTGTCACTTGGATGTTGAATCTAACATCAGGGCAGAGGCGTCAAGCTACCAATGGAACACCGGAAAGCCGAAGCGCCCACTGGAAAACCAAGACGTCGACGCATATGACGATGATCTTGATATGCCAGATTTTGCTGCTATGATTGCAGATTTCGAGGGCCCAGACAAGGATATTATTGGGTACAAGGATGTGCCAACCATTGATACGGACTCCAAGAAAGAATTGTATCTAGGTTCCAAAAAGAAATATTCCAGGTTGAGTGCCACCCTGGCGCTTCGCAGATTTAAAGCACCAAATGGTCTATCAAACAAGGGATTCACAGAGATGTTAGGTATTTTCAAAGAAATTCTTCCGGAAGTTAAGGTGCTCCCCAGAAGCACGAATAAAGCAAAGAAAATTGTTTGCCCATTGGAACTTGAAGTACATAAGATACATGCTTGTGTGAATGATTGTATATTGTACCGTGGTGATTACAAAGATTTGCGTGCATGTCCCAAATGCAAGCATGCACGATATAAGCGCAGGAGAGCAAAGTACAAGTACAAATTGGACAACGAGATCAAGACATGAATCCCGTTCAAGGTTGTTTGGTACTTGCCTTTAATTCCAAGGTTGAGGCGATTGTTTGCAAACCCTGGAGAGGCAAAGAGGTTGCGGTGGCATCATGATGAGCGAATTGCAGATAAGTATATGAGGCACCCGAAAGATGGTGCTCAGTGGGAATTAATCGACAACAAGTTTGAAGACTTTGCCAAGGATCCTAGAAGTATAAGGCTCAGGGAGTGTACTAACGGTATGAATCCTTTTGGTGATATGAGCACCAATCACAACACATGTCCGGTGCTTGTGCATATATAACCTAGGTCCTTGGTTGTGTATGAAGAGAAAATACATTATGATGTCAATGAAATCAACATTTACTTTTAGCTACTGGTAGAAGAACTGCTGCCAGTGTGGATAGATGCACCTGCTATAAAATGTTATGATGCTTACAAAAAGGAGATTTTCGATCTACATGCGATGCTGGTGCACACCATTCAAGATATGCCGCCATTAGGCAACACATCGGGGCAGAAAACAAAGGGAGATGTACGGTGTGTCACATGCATGGATAGGACAGCTAGCAAAAGACTTCCCAACTCGCACAAAACCGTGTATTTGCGTCATCGTAGGTTCTTACAGAAAAATCACCCATACCGAAAGATGAAAGCTGAATTTGATGGTACGACAAAGGTAGAAGTGGGCCTAAGACCCTATGATGGGGAGGTGGTCCACAACATGGCCAAACAAATTAATGTTGTGCTTGGCAAGAATCACGCTAAGACGGTGAAACAAACACCAAAGGGTCAAGTGTTTAAGAAGAAATCGGTGTTCTGGAAATTACCTTACTAGGATATTCTACGTGCACGTCACTGCATCAATGTCATGCACGTAGAGAAGAATGTATGTGAAAGCATCCTTGGTACTCTGCTCAAGATTAAAGGTAAAAGAAAGGATGGTGAGGGTTCACGGCTCGACATGCTTGCTGATCACTCAAAAGGCAAGAGTGAAGCAGAAGATGACGACAAATTCATCAAAGCTCGCCAGAGTTACAATTTCAGTACAAAAGAAGCAACACAGTTCTTCACCTATTTGTGGTCAGTTAAGATACCCTCTTCCTACTATGCAAACATCAGAAGTCTCGTGGATGTGAGCTCAGGTAAAATGAAGTTGGGACACATGAAGTCACATGATTGCCATGTAATGTTGACACAAATCCTCCCGGTGTCCATCAGGAATCTGTTGGACAAAGATATAAGGAACACACTCATTGAGCTCTATTGTTTCTTCAACCAACTATGGCAGAAAGTTGTAGATCCTGAAGAGCTGGATCATATGCAAGATGATATTGTGAAACCTAGAGATGTTTTTTCCACCGTCATTCTTTGATGTCATGGTCCATCTCACTGTGCACCTTGTTGACGAGATAAAGTATTGTGGTCCTGTGTTTCTTTGCAACATTTATCCCTTTGAGCGGTTCATGGGAATACTGAAGCGCTTTTGTCGGAACCGAAACCATCTAGAGGCAAGCATCCTACAAGGTTACGCCGCAAAGGAGGTGGTTGAGTTTTGCACAGAATACATGAAACAACGACCTATAGGTTTGTCCCTCTCTCGCCACGAGGGAAGGCTGAAAGGTAAGCCGGTCCTTGCTAGCACGCAAATGGCTGCACCCAGAGAATTGGTAGAGAAAGTCCATTTGACGGTACTGCTTAACAGCCCAGTTCTCACCGCTTACGCCGAAGAACACTTGGCGGAGATATGCCAAAGCTTCTTACCAATGGTGCCTTCATCAGATGTGGAGATGAAGGAGCACACTAAGAACTACGCCGAATGGCTGAAGAAGCGTTTGGCACCAGGATCCATCGATGACATTGCTACGTGGTTGGCACAAAACCCATCACTTACGGTGTTGACGTACCAAACATATGACATAAATTGATACACGTTCTACATTGATGAACATGATGAGAAGACCTCATATCAGAACAACTCTGTTCAAATAGAATGCATGACTATAGATGAAGCTGATAAATGGGTATACTATGGAACCATCAAAGAGATTTGGGAGCTTGACTATGTGAAACTTAAGGTGGCATTATTCAGGTGCTCATGGATCCCTCTTGGTCAAGTAAAGGTTGATTATTACAGGAAGACCTGTGTTAACAGGACAACGATGGCATGTCACGTGGACCCATTCATTCTTGCCAGGAATGCTACACAGATTTTCTTTGTGGAAGACCCTTTGCATAAGAATGGACATGTAGCGATGCATGAGAAGAGGAGGGTACTGGGTGTCGACGATGTTGCTGATGAGGACGAGTACAATGAATTTGATGAGTTGTCAGCCAAGGGATCACGCAACCCTATAACAGAGAAGCATAAAATCATCAAAAAACCCAAGTTCATTTATGGTCAACTTAATGATCCCAGTTCCCCCATGTACATGGGAATTAAGCTGTAAGACTAGTCTTTATGCCTACCCTGCAACTTAATTCGTTCAATTTAGAACTGTCGCGTGTACTGAATTTGCGAGTTATGCCCGGTTTTCTGTTGATGTAAGAACCGTTAATATGTTGACCTTGATATGCTGTCAGCTCAGGCAATGAATATGAACTGTTTTTTGTTGTTATTATTATTATATCATGGAGGTAGCACACTCATTTGATCTCACTACAGTATGTGTGAAAGAAAATATGTATGCAATCTGGATTGCGAATAGCACACGGTTCGTTGATGAAAGCCGTGTGCCGACAAAACCTCGCCCACGGTCTGAGTCGTGCGTTCTGATTGGCTTGAATACAAACCCCACAGATCGTACGTCTGCACCGTTGGATGCTCCCAGATCGAACGGTGATCCTCATCCCTTTCGACATCGGATGCAGTTCTGGTTGTAATTTTTTATGCACAAAATGCACGTTAAACTCAAAAAATATCTTAAATATAGGCAACGATACCCGAAATGCACCAGAAAATAAAACCCGTGGTATAATGGTGATTGCGTACCGTGGAAATATTTATGAGGCCAAACGATGAAGTCAACGACGACATGAGTTTGAATTGACACATCTCCTTTGGGAAGCCATGATCCTTCATGTGAGATGCTCCGGTTTTGAAGGAACGATTGTCAAAACTTGTGCCAAACTTTACCATTTTTTCCACGGGGTCGTGATAGCATGCCACAGGCACACATCAATTTTGATGAGATGTCCGGACTCCATCTGAATTTCCTGTAATTAAAATATCAACTAGGCCTACGCTGGTGGCCACACCTCGCGGCCGAAATGTTTGAAACTTCTCCCCGCTTCTCGAACAAAGGGATGAAAACTTGCAAACCGACGCACAAATGATCTGTACACCTTCTTTGCTAGGCTGGTCGTAATGGGATATCACAGCTAGTATCATGCCAACTAGGCAATTTTGATGAGCTGTCATAGAATTAACTGAAGAAAGAGAGGGTTAAGTATGTATCATATCATGAAACCGTGTGTCATAATAAATGCTATATATGCTACTATGTGTCATGCATGATACTAGTATATGATCAATACTCCCTCCGTCCGGGTTTATTAGGCCTAAAGACAACTTCTCTTAGACCAAGACACATAGTAATTTGCTCACATTAATTATTCCATTCCACTCCCAATGCACTCTCTCACATGGATGCAACCAATGAAAAATCATGCATGAAGTGTATTAATTTTACAACCATGGCACCAACAACAATGGCTTTCAATGCAACCAATGAAATGGTTGCATGCATCACCTTTCCAAAGCGGGGCCTTATAAAAAGGGACATGCATGCTTGTGTTGCTGAGAGGCCTAATAAACCCGGACGGAGGGAGTACTAGCTAGCTACCTCTGTAATGCGCATAGTATCATAAGTTAGACTACGTATACTCACAGTGTGAGTAACATAGGTAGTAACATCACACATATCTAGATAAAATAGATGATGTGGCAAGCTATAAATGAAGAAAGAGAGGCATGTGGTAACATAACTAGTTACTAATTAAGACTAGCCACAGTGCATAGTAAGATACACTAGTAACATACACATATCCCTAGCCTATGTTACTATACCTTCATAGTGGGTAGTAACATAAGTGTGGTGTCATGCAAAGCTTCATTTATTAGGTTATAGACTCATAGTGCATTGAGACATGTGATGTTACAGTAACTAGCTAAGTTACTCAAACTACCTCTCCTCATTAACTCATTGCCACATAAGCATATTTTCTTAGTTGGACTTGATGTTACTACTGAAGTTACTCCCATCGTGGCTAGTCTAATAGTATGAGTAACATCACACGTATCAAGGCAAGATGAGTCTATAGCTTAATAAATGAAGTGTTGCGCATGTTACCACACATATGTTACTCCCCACTATAGAGGTAGTAGCATGGTGCAGTAACATATGGGCATGTTACACTATCCACTATGGCTAGTCTTAGGCCCTTCCCAATGCTCCACCTTGTACAGGTGCTAAGCCTTCCATGTAGGCAAAAAATCTAATGTGGCAGGACAATTAAGAGGAGAGAGACGGGTTTGGTGACCCCAGGAAGAACCAATGCCAAGCACGCAAACCTAGGCCAAACATTTAAATGAAGCAAGCTCACCAATGCACGAAAGAGTTTAGTAGCTAAGTCATTAAATGTAGGGAGCTTAGCAACAACAACTTAAGCACCAATGCATTGGGGACTATAGTTGCTAAACTATTTAATGCGCTTAGGACCTCATCTAAGCAACTATCCATTGGAAGAGGTCTTAGTATCTTAGGTTGCCTTATATATTAATTTGCCATGCATGACACAAAGTAGTACAACATTTAATATGTGGTACAGTATATCATGATATGATACCCGACCCACACCCTCTCTTTCCTCATTTAATTGTGTGCCACATCATCCAAAAAGTCTAGTTGACATGCATATGATGCCGCTTGATACTCCCATTACAACCAACCTTAGGGGTGGCCATAGTGGGGGTATCATAGCTGGTATTATGCACTTGAGAATAGCAAATATGATGATGTGTGGCAAAGAAGCAGTAACATAGATAATGTAACATATATAATATAAATGTTATACTACTTTGTGTCATGCACATGGCCATAAATACAGTCATCTATGGTATATATATACTAGCTCTATGATACTATATATATGCACTATAAGAAGGTACATACGTAGTATCATACACTATATAGTATCATATGCATGACACTATAGTATATATAGAAATTAAACGAGATCTCTTTTATTTTAGCATATATTCAAAGTTTGAGATTGCTAGCGAGGCCTGCCGCCTGGTAAAATGTACCAGAAAATCGAAACATTGGGTACAATCGTGATTTCTTACCGCGAAATTTTTTTTGGAGGCGAAACGATGAACTCGTGTTTTCATTCAAACAAAAAATGTTGTTAGTTAATGTAAATGTTTTCAAACAGCACATGGTTCACTCACGAGATCCGTGTGTCCACTAAACCGTGGCCGATGCCCCTGCCACGCACGCGATCTGAGTCATGCGTTCTGATTGGCCAGAATCGAAACCCCACGGATCGTATGTCTGCACGGTTGGATGCTCCCAGATCGAACGGCGATCCTCATCCCTTTCGACAGCAGATGCAGTTCTGGTTGTGATTTTTTATGTGGTTCGTACTCCTTCGACGACTCCTTCACCACCCAGTTATGCTGTTAGTTAATGTAAATGTTTTCAAATAGCACACGATTCACTCACGAAAGCCGTGTGCCTACCAAACCGTGGCTAATGCCCCCCCTTGCCGCGCGCGTGATCTGAGTCATGCGTTCTGATTGGCCAGAACCCAAACCCCACGGATCGTACGTCTGCACTATTGGGTGCTCCCAGATTGAACGACAATTCTCATCCCTTTCGACAGGAAATGCAGTCAGCCTAGGAATTGATTTATATGCCAAAATGCACGGTAAATGCCAAAAAATGTCTTACATATAGCACATGAGACCTGAAATGCACCAGCAAATTAAACCCATGGTATAATGGTGATTGCTTCATGTGGGAAAAATTCAGAGGCAAAATGATGAACTCACGTCTTCATTTCAAACGAAAATTTTCTCTTTGTGCACACGAGCGCTTAGAGGCAACCGTTTGCATAGGACTTTCCGCGCGGTGACCGGGGATATTTTCCACCCTTTTCACCTAGGCCACCAACACCCCCCACGGCCCGCCCGCATTTCACTCAACTAGTCCACCCAATCTCCATTGCCAGCTCCCCCTCCCCCAGATCCACATCAGAACCCTCTCCGGCGCCGGTGTGCTCACCCGGCCGTGTGCCCGCTTTTCGGCGTCAAGCCTACCTCCACTGCTGTTCCCAACACGTGGCTGGCCGTGCCTCGCCGTCTACATTTGCTCGCCAGCCACCCTCGAGTATATCGATGTTGTAATCCTCGCCTCTCCTGTGGTCCAGCCGGGTTTGCATTAAGAAGCCTATTAGTTACTGCTCTCCATCATGGTGAGCTATATTTCCTCACAATCCCTCTTCCTATATCGTCCCATATGTTCCCAAATTGGCTATAAAATAATGGAGAGCGTATATATGTTAATTATCTACCTTCCTAACTAGTACATATAAGCTGTATTGGTTCCAATAAGTTACTGCTGATTTACATATCATGGGTGCCCGAGTCACATAAACTTAACAAATTAGCCGTAACTTTTTCTAAATTATTGCATGACATTTTTAGAAAGCTTGATACCAAGTTCTTAGTTTTATGCTTATCCTCCTTTCCTGAGTTTGGTTGTTCGAATCGGGGAGTACTATTATTTCTAACGACATGGATGATGAAGAAATAGAATTGGTGCTTGCTAAAAGTAAAGCAGACGTACTTGAAGTACGCAATTACGTCCATGGCCAGCCATTTCTTGTTGGCGAATACTTTCATGAGTGCAGCTCGAGTTGCCGCAAGTTACATGAATATTGCACGGATCAAATGTCAACATGTCTTCATGGTTTTCTAGTCCACTTCAACAGAGATCATTTCCGACACGATGCTGGTTCATTCAATGTGAGTTTTGAGGACTTACATCTCTTCTTCAACTTCAACGAGCTTGATGCCACTCTTGTTAGATGCCTGATTTTGTAAGTACTTAACAAACTCTGATCAACTTCTCCATAGAAGGCTGTAAATGATAAACAACTAACTTTTATTCCTCTTAGGGGATTGAACGCGTAGAGAAGAAAAAGGGAGAGTTTGTATTTCATAGATCCTGCATTAGCAAATGGCACAACATTACATGGTAAGGACGAACGGGACTGGGCCGTTAACACGGTCGCCCGTATCTTCGAAAACACGTCCCATGCAGAATCATTTCTCTAGCCATATCATGAAAGGTGAGTCAAGTAAACAAACATGCATACACTGATTGTCTTTCAGATTTCGACATAATTCGTAAGTTCATGGCTTTCTTCATATGTAGCCGTCACTGGATATTGGTATTCATTGTTCCAAACAAGAACACAGTTTACTACATCAATTCTCTCAGTGAGTCAACAAACGCTCAGGATCTAACGCATCTTCAGCAATTCATGGATAGGTATTGAATTCTACGATGTTGAAATTAATTTGCATTCATATCTGGTTCAATAATTGATGTTGTCAAAATTCATCTTCATTTGCAGTGTGCTCGCATTGTGGAAAACTAAACCAGGGAACATGTTCAAGACGGAACTACCTCTCCAGCACGAGATCATTTCTCTGGTAACACACCGAAATCCGTTATTTTCGGAAAATTTATCCAATAGTCTGCAAATACCTTTTATTACGCTAGTCAAATGTCCAAGCTTCTAATTAAACCTCTGTCTATTTTGTCCAAACAAAAAACAATACATCTAACACCGGTTAGGTTGTTCCTAACAGGACAAATACATGACTAATTCTGTACAAAAAATTTCAGTGTCCTCAGCAAGAAGCAGGGACAAACCTTTGTGGATACTACGTTTGCAGACACCTAATCCCCATCTGCAAATCTGATGATAGTTGTGATGATCCTTGTGAATTAGTACCAACAAGTCTATCTTAATTAACATCTTCTACTCCACTCATATGGCACATTCCGATCTTAAAAATACTGCAGCTCATCTTAGAATCGAGGACCCCTGAACTGCTCCTGGCTGGTGAATTGTTGATGGTTCGGAGATTTATCAGCGACTTCTTCCCGAATCACTACATCAATCCCACTGGTGATAATGAAGATTTCACCATGCCTTTTCCTGAAACATTGAGTAAGAGTTAGCCGCTAAACTTATACGCATGGATCCATTGTTTTCCATCTAATGATATCTTCGTATTTCGTACACTATGATTAATTATGTAATGCATATATGTGTGGACAAATCATTGGAATTTAGATACCATATGTTCAATTGCAATTGTTGAGAAATCTGATGAATGTTCTTTCTGTGGACACTATTTGTTCAATTGAATATTGTGGCAAATTTGTTTTCTGCGTGCCGATTCAAAATGAGATATTCTTGTTTATTTGTTCAATTGAATATTGTGGCCAATTTGCTTTATGCGTGCCGATTCAAAATGGGATATTTTTGTTTATTTGTTCAATTGAATATTGTGGCAAATTTGCTTTTTGCATGCCGATTCAAAATGGGATATTTTTGTTTTAACCTGGCAATTGCTCTGCACACAGTTCAACTAAATGAGTGTGTGCGATTCACATCGGAAAGCATACGTCAATCATAGCGGAACCGTCGGTGTTACACAGCAGATCGCAAATGATTTGCAGCGCTACTACGTGTGCATAGGCTCTCCGGAACCATTTGTGGTATCAAGTTATCGCACACGGGAACTTGGAGTAAACCGTGCCCAATGTAATATACAATCCCAGTCGTAATTTTTTCAGGAAATGTGTGGGATCCCAAACGAAAAGCACATGTCACTCTAGCCGCAACCATTGATGATACACAACAAATCACAAACGGTCTGCAGCACTTGTATGTGTGCGAAGGGGCTCCTAAACCGTTTGTGATTGAACCTTATCGCAGACGGTAAATGTTGAGAGAACATGTGCGATGGAGTGTTGCATGGCAGACAGGTTCCGTAGAAAACTCGTGTGTGATAGGGCACGTATCGCACATAGTTCATATGATGGCCCGTGTGCCTTGCGTACTGTTTCCCAAACAGTTCATTACACACACTGTTTGGTTTCACTACGTCATTAGAAACGTTTAATCATCGATCCTACACGTGCGGAAGAATTTAGTGTGTGCTACATTGCACACGATTACGTTTTGCAAGGCATCCGGATCATGGGTCCATATCCCCAACGGTTCTGGGTCGTGTGGGAACAACCCCCTAATCGCCCACACTCACTAGGCGATGGTTCCAAATGCCGTTGCAGAAAGGGGTTTTAAACCGTTTGTATAGCACCGCGTACCAGTGAACATACGTAATTCCCTTTGTTTATCGGGATGTTACTTGCCCGAGATACGATCGTTGGTATCTTCATTCCTAGTTCAATATCATTACCGGCAAGTCTCTTTACTCGTTCCATAATACATCATCTCGTAACTAACTCCTTAGTCACTTTTCTTGCAAGCTTCTTGTGATGTGTATTACCCAGAGGGCCCAGATATACCTCTCCGATACACGGAGTGACAAATTCTAATCTTTATCCATGCCAGCTCAACGAACACCTTCAGAGATACATGTAGAGCATCTTTAGAATCACCAAGTTACATTGTGATGTTTGATAGGACACAAGGTATTCCTCCGGTATCCGGAAGTTGCATGATCTCATAGTCGAAGGAATAAGTATTTGACATTAAGAAGCAATAGCAATAAACTGAACGATCATATGCTAAGCTAATGGATGGGTCTTGTCCATCACATCATTCTCCTAATGATGTGATCCCGTTATCAAGTGACAACACATGTCTATGGTTAGGAAACCTTTACCATCTTCGTTCAATGAGCTAGTCTAGTAGAGGCTTACTAGGGACACGATATTTCGTTTATATATCCACACATGTATTTAAGTTTCCGATCAATACAAGTCTAGCATGAATAATAAACCTTTATCATGAATAAGGAAATATAATAATAAAAACTTTATTATTACCTCTAGGGCATATTTCCATTAGTTTACCACTTGCACCAGAGTCAATAATCTAGATTACATTGTAAAGAATCTAACACCCATGGAGTCTTGGTGCTGATCATGTTTTGCTCGCGGAGAGGATTAGTCAATGGGTATGCTACATTCAGATCCGTATATATTTTGCAGATTTCTATGCATCCATCCTTGACCTTTTCACAAATGGAGTTGAAGTGTCTCTTGATGTGTTTGGTTCTCGTGTGAAACCTGGAGTCCTTCACTAAGGAAATTGCTCCAGTGTTGCCACAAAAGTTTTTCATTGGTCCTGATGCACTGGGTATTACACCTAGATCGGATATGAACTCCTTCATCCAAATTCCTTCATGCACTGCTTCTGAAGTAGCTATGTACTCCGCTTCACAAGTAGATCCTGCCACGACGCTTTTCTTGGAACTGCACAACCTGACAGCTCCACCATTCAATACAAAAACGTATCCGGTTTGTGACTTAGAGTCATCCAGATCAGTGTCAAAGCTAGCATCGACGTAACCATTTACGACGAGCTCTTCGTGACCTCCATAAACGAGAAACATATCCTTGGTACTTTTCATGTACTTCAGGATGTTCTTGACCGTTGATATGTCTCCAATGTATCTATAATTTATGAAGTATTCATGCTAATATATTATCATTCTTGGATGTTTTGCAATCATTTTATAGCAACTTTATATCATTTTTTGGGACTAACCTATTGACCATGTGCCCAGTGCCAGTTGTTGTTTTTTGCTTGTTTTTTACATCGCAGAAAATCAATATCAAACAGAGACCAAACACCGGGAAACTTTTTGGAGAATTTTTATGGACCAAAACACCCAGGATGGGCCAGAGCAGCACCTGGGGGTGCCTCGAGGGGTGCACAACCCACCAGGGCACGCTTGGGCCCCCAGGCGCACCCAGGTGGGTTGTGCCCACCTCGATGGCCTCCCACACCCCCTCTTCGCCCTATAAATTCACAAATATTCCAAAACCCATCGGGGTAGCCCTAGCTCAGAAGTTCCGCCACCGCAAGGCTCTATAACCACCGAAAACCAATCTAGACCCCATTCCTACACCCTGTCGGAGGGGGGAATCATCACCGGTGGCCATCTTCATCATCCCGGTGGCCACCATGATGAGGAGGGAGTAGTCCACTGAGGGAGTCCAGGATTAGGGGGTCCTCGGACAACCAGACTATATGCTTATGCCGGACTGTTGGACTATGAAGATACAAGACTAAAGACTTCGCCCCGTGTCCGGGTGGGACTCTCCTTTGAGTGCAAGGCAAGCTTGACAATTTGGATTTGGAGATTTACTTCTCTGTAACCGACTATGTGTAACCCTAGCCCCCCTCTGGTGTCTATATAAACCGAAGGGTTTAGTCCGTAGAAAATAACAATCATAATCATAGGCTAGCTTCTAGGGTTTAGCCTCTACGATCTTGTGGTAGATCAACTCTTGTAATACTCATATCATGAAGATCAATTAAGCAGGAAGTAGGGTATTGCCTCTATAGAGAGGGCCCGAACCTGGGTAAACATTGTGTCCCCCGCCTCCTGTTACCATTAGCCTTAGACGCACAGTTTGGGACCCCCTACCCGAGATCCGCCGATTTTGACACCGACAATGGCGCTTTCATTGAGAGTTCCACTGTGTCGTCATGGTAAGGCTTGATGGCTCCTTCAATCATCTACAACGATGCGATCCAGGGTGAGGTTTTCCTCCCCAGGCAGATCTTCGTATTCGGCGGCTTCACATTGCGGGCCAATTCGCTTGGCCGTCTAAAGCAGATCGATAGCTATGCCCCTGGCCACCAGGTCAGGTTTGGAAGCCTCAACTACACTACCGACATCCGCGGAGACTTGATCTTCGACGGATTCGAGCCCATGAAAGGTGCGCCGTACAGTCACGACGAGCATGACCTAGATCTGTCGTCAGACGATGTTCAGGAGATCACACTTGCAGCTGCCCTGGCTTTAAATCCAGAGCGGATCATGCCATATGAGGACGGTGGATGGACCCCGCCACAGAGGCCGCGCACTCGACGGCGATAGAGCCGAACACAGATTCCTCTTCCAATAAGGTCTGTGTCATCGGACCCTCAGACTCATCTCCGGCCATAGGCTCTGAACCGCGTACATCCGTGCCCATCGGATCTGACTGGGCACCGATCATGGAGTTTAGCTCCGCGGACATCTTTCAGCACTCGCCCTTTGCCAACGTGCTGAATTCATTAAAATCTCTCTCCCTGTCAGGAGACTCTTGGCCGAACCATGTCCGGCTTGAGTGGGAAGCGGACGGTGAAGGAATTCGCTACCCACCCACCACCCACTTAATAGCCACTGTCGACGACTCAACCAACATGCTTGATTTTGACTCTGAAGACATCGACGGTATGGATGACGATGCCGGAGAAGAACAGGAACCACCGCCCACAGGGTGCTGGACAACCACCTCATCATATGATATATACATGGTGGACAAACCCAAAGAAAACAATGGCAACGAACAGAAGGATGCAATGGAGGATAATCCTCTTGAGAAGCAACCAAAGCGCCGACTTCAGCGGCGCTGCTCTAAATCCCGCCACAGCAAAAACAGCGATAACGGCACAAGAAAGAATAATACCCTGGACGACTCTAAAGATAACGACGACCCTGTGGACCCAGCGATGGAGCAGGATGAGCCAGGGGACGGCGAACATAGTCCGGGGCCGCTGCTCAGTCATAGCGATGCCAAAGACAAAACTTATAAATCTGTCTCCGGAGAGGAGAAAAGTCCGGATGGCGATACACACATCATCCCGGAAAAGCATTTGGAACAAGAGCACCTCCACGGAAGGCATATTGCCACCGCGAGGAGCTTGAAGAACCAGAAGCAACGACTTAAAGCCACGCATGATACGCTCAACCATAGATGCAACAAAGTGCTCGACACTGACGAAATATATGGCGGTGATCGCCACACAAAGAGCTACCCAAAATGCAAGTTGCTGCCCGAATTCGACGATGAGGCTATCGCGCCCATTCCGCCGAAGAACAATACGGCCGATCTGCCGGACCGCCACCCCGTGGCCGAGACAGAGCGGCTAATGACGCCGCACACAAGTCAGCACACGATCTACATGAGCGCCTAGATAAAAGAGCCGGTATGGCCAGGTCCATCTATGGATCTAGGAAGCATGCTCTTACGCAGGATCATGGCCACCAAACCGACTATACTAATCGAATACCAGCTCGGAATCAACACCGAACACTACATCCATCGGAAACATGCCACGACACATCCAAATACAGGGGTGCCGCACACCCCCTGTGCTTCACTGATGAGGTGCTGGATCATGAATTTTCAGAGGGGTTTAAACCCATAAACATCGAGGCATACGATGGAACGACAGACCCTCCAGTATGGATTCAGGACTTTATTCTTCACATCCATATGGCTCGCGGAGACGATCTCCACGCCATCAAATACCTACCCCTCAAGTTGAAAGGACCAGCTCGGCACTGGTTGAAAAGCCTCCCCGAAAATTCAATCGGAAGTTGGGAGGAACTCGAGGACGCTTTTAGGGCTAACTTTCAAGGGACCTATGCCCGACCTCCGAATGCAGACGATTTAAGTCACATAATCCAACAACCCAGAGAATCTGCCCGTAAGCCTTGGAACAAATTTCTCACCAAGAAGAACCAAATCGTCGACTGTCTGGATGCTGAAGCCCTAGCAGCTTTTAAACACAGCGTTTGGGACGAATGGCTTGCCAGACACCTCGGCCAGGAAAAGGCGAGGACAAAGGAAGCCTTAACAACTCTTATGACCCGCTTTTGCGTGGGAGAGGACAGTTGGTTGGCCCGTAGTGGCACCTGCGACCCAGGCACATCCGAAATCAGGGATGGCAATGGGAAGCCGCGACACAATAAAAACAAGCATCAAAATAATGAAGACAACCCAGACAACACAGCGGTAAATGCCGGATTCAGGGGCTCTTGACCCGCTCAACGGAAAAATCCATTTAAAGGCAGCAGAGATGGACCATCCAGCATAAATAATATTCTAGATAGATCCTGTCAGATTCATGGCACCCCCGAGAAACCTGCAAATCACACCAACAGAGAATGTTGGGTCTTTAAGCGGGCCGGCAAGCTAAACGCCGAACACAAGGGGAGGGTGCCGCCAACTGAAGACGAGGACGAACCTTGCCAGACGAACACTGGGGGACAGAAAAAATTTCCACAGAGGTCAAAACAATGAACATGATTTATGCAACCCACATACCAAAGAGGAAGCAAACGCGCACTCCGAGACGTACACGCTCTAGAGCCCGTCGCCCCCAAATTCAACATATGGTCAGCCTGCCCAATCACTTTCGACTAGTATCCGGCATGGAGGTTCCGCTGCCTTGGTGCTTGACCCAATAATTGATGGATACCATCTCACCCGAGTCCTCATGGACAGCGGCAGTAGTCTTAATCTGATATATCAGGACACTGTCCGCAAGATGGGGATAGACCCGTCAAGAATCAGCCAAAGCAATACTACCTTTAAAGGAGTAATACCAGGCGTAGAGGCCTGCTTCTCAGGCTCTCTAACATTAGAGGTTGTATTCGATTCTCCCGACAACTTCCAAAGCGAAGAACTAATCTTCGACATCGCTCCTTCCAAAGTGGCTATCATGCACTACTCGGAAGAACGACCTTCGCTCGTTTCAATGCAGTACCGTATTACGCTTACCTTAAACTTAAGATGCCCCGTCCACGTGGCGTCATCATAATTAGCGGAAATACAGAGTGTTCCCTGTGTGCGGAAGAATATGTGGCGGCTCTAGCAGCCGAACCACTAAACGACCTCTCCAACCGAGGTAACTAATCGGTCGTCGAGACCACGGACACGGCTAGACGTGTCCGACGCACAACTAGTTGTAAACAACCCAGATAAACCTGAGCTTGATTAATGGCTAGGCCCCCACAAGTGGTGCTAGGGGCTGCCCGCATGCAAAGGGTCCATAGTTCGGTTGAACCCTATTAATACTCAATAGATCAAACTCTCATGGTTCATCAAGAATAATCAACTTTTTGCACGGTCACACCAGATTATTTCACCTAGGTTTTTTCTTTCTTTTTACAGATGACCATCGTGCTATACCCTCCGAGGATACGGCACAACGGAGACAAAGGTGCAGACGTGCAGCTGGGGCCCGTTCCAAGGTTTCTTTTTAGATTAAGACCCTGTGTAAACCTTTCTATTGTCTCTTGTTGGCTCACACCCTCCTGGTACTTAAAACGACCAAGAGGGATACCGGCATTATCGGCAAGCTTATTATTCGCCGATCTAAAATAGACGTAACAAGGGCAGCAACCAATGTGTTTTTGGGATCTATGCTCTCACCACAGCCGCTCTTTCGTCACGCCAGATTAATGCACATACCTGGAAATTCAGGGCTCATTATCGATGGAGGTACTCAGCCCAGTATATGTTGTAAAGTCTGAATACCTTCGGGAGTGTTCGGCGCCGCGAGTTTGGCCTTATATGCATCAGCTCCGAATCATGTCTTTGGTCAATAGTTGGGTTTGCCCAGCTCCCGTGTTTTGCTACCTTACATTCCTCTCTATCGGCTAAGGTGGCACCAGGAGAACTACTGCGATTGTGCCCTGGTTCATACGGATGAGCACCTCAGTAGAGAAAGCCGAAAACTGACTGTCATGATCAAGCGAGAGACTGGTCAATCACTCCAACACTTAGCGGAATCTTCGCGATTCCTCCGCATTAACGAAGGACCGGTTTCCCGGTCACGTATGTACATGCACCGTATTCGGGTAAATGCGGACATACCAGGGGCTATATAGTAGCCCCACCGTCAAACTCCTATGGCTAAGTGAAAGTGTTAAAGCTATATAGTCCGATTGCCTCGTTCGCCACGCTACCACCTCCTTAACGGACCAAGACGTTGGATTAAGTGTGGTTACGCGCTTTGCCGAACACCCCCGCATTATATGCGAGGGGGCTGAAGCCGACGACTACAAACTTTCAGGTTATATACATATATATACATAAGCGGCCGCACAGGAGGCACTACAATACTTTACGGGCAAAAGTATAAATGTAGACTTTATTATCAAAAAGCATTGTTTTTACAATCAAGATACATGTCACTGGAACAAGGTATTCTTTGAGCACTGAGCCTCTATTAAACGGGCACCTTCTAAGACTTCTTCAAAATAGTGCTCGGGCGAGTCCTGGCCTCCGGGCGGACCCCTCGTTGCAATATTGGTGGCCTCCATCTTTGCCCAATACGTCTTAACACGGGCAAGAGCCATCCACGCACCCTCTATGCACGCTGACTTCTTGAAAGCATCGATATACGGCACAAAACGAATAAATCGCTGCACCAAGCCAAAATAACTATCCGGACTTGGTTTCTTCGGCCATAGATGGTCCATGACAACCTTCATGGCAAGCCCAGACAACCTATGGAGCTCGGCCCACTCGGCCATTTGCTCATTCAACAGCAGCGGATGCCTTGGATTACTGAATTGCGACTAGAACAATCTTTCCATCTCATGATTTTCTGATCTTTGAAATACTCACTCGCATCAGCAGCACTCTTTGCTAAATCCAAGTATGCGTCTGCAGAACTCCACAATTGATCAAGAGTAGCATACTTCGGATCGCCAAACTTTGTTCGCAATAAAAAGGGCTTCCCAGCCGCGATATCACTGGCTTGCCAAAGCTCCTCCCGCGCCGCTCTGATTTCGGAGCGAGTTTCCTTTGCTGCTTGCAAGGCCTTCTTTAGGTCAGCCGTCTTCGTTTGGTTCTCCCTTCCGAGGATCTCATATCGGCTTGCAGCATTTTGCAGCTCAAGAGCCATGTTGGCTATTTTATCCTCACTCTGGCTATGAGCAGCTTGTTCCGCTTTTAATTCTTCGGCTGCCTTCAGGGCGGCCGCATCACTTCTCCTGGCTTGCTCCTTGGCCCGGGCAAGTTTTGTCCGAAGGGTGTCCACGGCGGCAGCTCCATCTGCAGTCAAAGCACACTATAAATACTAGCATCATGCTCTTATTAATATTTGCTGACCACCCAAATATACATACCCTGTGCCTTATCAAGCCGCCTGTTCATAAGCGTGATGTCCGCATCCGCCACGTCAAGTTGCCGCCTCAGTTCGGCAAATTCAGCAGTCCGGTCAGCCACCGGATCTGCAGCCGCCTGCGCACACACTACAAAAAAATACACTTCCGTGATGATACGTGTTTGTCACAGTAGGTCGCATTTTCTGTCATGCATGTACATCCATGACGATTTTATGACAGAATCAAGATAGTCATACCTGTGCTGTCGTAGAAGTGTTCCATGACATTACCAAAATTATCATCACGGAAGTGTCCACTTCCATGACGATAAATCACGCGTCACAGAAGTGCTTTCGTCAAGGGTGACCGACACGTGGCATCCACCATAACGCAATGCCGTGAAGCTATCGGGTCCGGTTTTGAATTTGATAACCCGTTAACAGCCCTGACCAATGGGGATTTTCCACGTGTAAAATCATCATTGGCTGGAGGAAACACGTGTCGGCTCACCGTTGGGACAGATGTCATCCACTCATTGGACCCAAGGCGCCTATGATACGTCAACATGTGGCACGACCCAACAGAGGCCCATTCCTGTGAAAAGGCCGGCCCGTTTGACTTGGTCAAAAGGTGGCGGGCCGGCCCACGGAAGCCTGTTAACGGCATGTCCGCATATAGCCCATTTACAACCCACTAACCCAGGGCTCGTTACGCCCTATCCGAATTAGGCCCAGTAGCATCATCTGGGCCGTCCAATATGATTCCTGCCCATTTTAACTTCCGGCCCATGTGTGGCCCATGACTTCTTTCGACCCATATGAGGCCCTTTGTAACTCTTGGCCCATTAACGGCCGGTGGTGAAACTGGCCCGTAATGAACAGTGTATCACTTTATACCCATTAACGGCCCATTATTCCACTGGGTCATTTCTAGCCCAAGTTATCTTTCGGCCTTCTCAGGGCCCATTTATTCTTGGGCTCATTTGCAGCATTCGGTTACTTACGGCCAGTTACTGTCATTTTCTGCTTGTGGCCAAATTCAGCCCGTCGTTACAGTCGGCCCGTTTGTGGACCGTTAATACATTGGGCCGTTTTCATGTCAAAAAACCCGTTGGGCTGTTTTCATACAGTTATAAAATACGACCCGTTATGGTCCACGTATAGTATGGCCCATGATTGGCGAAATGATGATACGCCCCATAGAAGGCCCATGGACCCTACAGCCCATAGAAGGCCCATGGATCCTACGGCCCGTACAAAGGCCAATGGATCCTACGACCGTAGAAGGCCCATGGATCATACGGCTCGCAGGAGGCCCATGGTTACAACAGTTTGTGTGCTGCCATGATTATTTTGGCCTAGTTACCAAAAATAGGCTATTGTGGCCACTAGAAAAACACAGAAAAAGAACTGCAGTGACTACAAGCAAACAACTAAACAAGACAATGAGGAAATAAATAAGCAAGCAATTAATGCTAGCCTATTACCGCTATTACACATATTACATCCACTGGGCATCAAAGTTCGCCACCAGTGCAAATATAGGGAACAAAGCAGCATATTACATACACTGGCCGTCAAAATTGGCCACCAGTGCAAATAAACGCGACAGCAAAACAAGAGCATAACTGAAACAACTCCAGAAGATCTCAAGAAACTTTATCCTGGGTATCCACCATGCTGGCAATAAGCTTAGCAAGCTTATTAGCTTTGTCGTGTTTGGCGCTAAAATCCTCCAACGCTTGCTGTTGCACCAGGAAGTATGCATCTGAATGCTCCAGGGACTTCTGCAGTCCTTCAGCTTCTTGTCACAGCACAGCTGATTGATGTCTTTCAGCTTGCAGTTGAGACTCAAGAAACCGAATTGATTCAGACAGTGAGTTTGAATAGCTTGTGCAAGCGGTAGTGGCCAGTGACTCGAAAACTAAACCAAGACAGGACTTCGGGTTTGTCTCACTATCTTCAAGATAGTCTTCCTTAGCTGTTTTATCAGCTTTGTTGGAGACCAACAAGGATGTGTCACTATCCTGAACCTTATGTGCATTACTTCCTTTACCATCGCTTAATAAGGCACTCTTCCCCAATATTCTATCAGCATTCTAAAAGAAGAAACAAGCAGACACATAACATGTTTAACATGCACTAGTATATGAAACTCATTTCGGTGAACCAGTTCATTAGTAAGGTGGACATGATTAAACTACCAATTCTTCTATTGCCAAGTACTAGTACATAATAAAAGCATCAAACAAACATATATTTATGTCCTATGGTCACTGCATTGTCTTGCCAAATCAAAATAGAGACACGGTTCAAATTATATCAGTTCAAGACAAAGCAACAGTGAAAGAATACAAAGCGTGGGAAACTACACGGCACAACAAGATTTTAGATGGGTACCACGGGTCTACATGTACAACAACACTATTGGCTCTATTGTGATGCTAGTAATATGCATGATATGAGAAGTCAACTGTATACACAATTGAAATTGAAATCAACAGAGCTATTGATAAGACCAAACCTGTTAAAGAAACATGCGTGAACATACCTGCTGTGGCATTGGAGTTTCGATTGGATCCTTCAATTTAAAAATAAGTTTCTATGAGTAAATACAATGATATAAGAGCAAAGCAGTATGCACAATAGCAACATAGTTAAAAAAGGCGCGCCTAGGCTCTAGGCATTGGCAAAACGCATTGTGCATAACTATGCTTAATCTGTGCATAACTGCGCATAAGCATGCGCTTTGGTCAGTAAAGCACAAGGCGGTGGCAAAATGCACATGTTCGACGAGTTTTTGTGCACTGTTACGTAATTTTTTTAAAATGAGGTTTTGATGCAGGATATATATACAAAGGCATAGTTCTTTTAGCATGGCACAAGCATGCATGGATGGCTGCCCACGTTCTTGCACATGCATGTGCATGAAATCTTGGTGCAAGTAATATGTGTCCATGCACATGTCCTGGTCACTTGCACGTAGGCTAAGTGTAGTAGTCTAGCTTTGTACGTATACATATTTCAAATGTCTCGGCTGGCCGGCAAGCTCGCGTGCGTACATACCCGAATACCGACGCAATGCTTAGTCCACCTGTATTTGTCAAACTAAACCATAATGACACGTTCGGCCAGGGAGCTTGTCCGCTAGCAGCCAGCTAGGTAAGTATGTTACGCTTTGTTTTGTAGTCGTGCAGGGCAAGAAGAACAATCATATGGAAAGGAAATTTGAGAAGGAAAGCTTTGATCTTCTTGTCAATGAAGAAATGACATCGCATGTTGCTTGCCTAATTAGTTGCTGACCCCAGCCTATATAAAGCTAGCAGAGGGACAAAGGAAAAGGAGAAGAGAAGACGCGCCCTGACGGCAGCGTCGAGAACATCAGGAAGAGAAACCCACGCAGCTCCGTACGTAGGAGGCGCATAGGAAGGAACGGAGCACCAGAGGCGACGGCCCGCCTGTGGCCCTGCATTCGCAACACACAAAGCCCAGGAGAAGCTTGCCATGGCCAGCATGCAGGCACTAAGGAGATGAAGAAACGGGAGAGCTCCTCTAACTAATTTTATTTTGTTACTATGTCTTCCAGTGCCATGTGAGAAGAATAGCCGGCTGGAGGAAAGGAAACAAAACAACCAAGGGAGAGGGCAGCGACTCGCCTCTGAAGAAAACAAAGGAGAGATGAGGCACAGAGGAGGAGAGGCCGCGTCCTCGGCGGCAGCGCACTCAGCCCTGTCCGGCCGTTGTTGCAATACGGTAGAGCGTACGTAAAGGAGCATGCCCATGGGAAGATGGTGTGCTCTAATATGAAGCCTACGCAGGCAGCAATACAGAGCTTAGTCCAGGTAAGATACATATATATCTATAACTCTCATGTACGCAGGAGAAATACATGCAATCGAAGAGAAGATGAGGAGGAAGAAGGCATGCAGGGGAGGCAGCAAACAAACCCCACGTAGGCAACGAGCGGGTCGCTACGCACACGGAGGCCGTGGAAGATGCAGATGAGGTGTTGAACCGCGGCAGCAGCGGCAACATGCTGCAGCGTCTCAGAGCAGGGAGCTCACCATGCTGAGTTGGCGATGCATGCATGTGCAACAATCCTCTTGGTACGTATAATCTTTTTCTTAGCAGGTTACATGGAGAAGGAGATGCCGCCGCCGTGCCATGGAGAATGGAGCCGTGGAATTCGCCAAGACGACGCCCATCGCCAACAATCAACTCGGTGCCTCAAAGAATCTTGGCGGAGAGCTCGAAAGGAGTATGCTCACGGTCTACTTCATCATGCTAGAAGGAGGGATGGAGGCGTGGAGCTCGCATGGAGGCCGTTTGGCGGAGAATGGCATCGTGGAGCTCGAGGGACGCCGCCGACATTCACTTCGTCAAGATGGTGCCGCGGTGGATGGACGGAGCTCATTAGGACGATGCCCGTCGTTTTCTTCATCAAGATGGTGCCATGGAGGACGATGCTCATCATCTTTTTCATCAAGCTGGCGACATGCAGCCCGGAGGCGTGAAGCTCGCGGGGATGCTGTCATCATGCCATGGAGGAAGGCAACTCGGAGCTTGCTAGGACGCCGCCCGTGGTCTTCTTCATCAAACTAGTGCTATGGAGGACGGAGGCGCGAAGTTCGTCAAGGCGATGCCCATTGCCTACATCATCAACTCGGTGCCGTGAAGTATCACGGGATGGAGCTCGCAAGGAGGACGCCCGTCGTATTCATCATCAAGCAGGTGCCATGGAGGACAGAGCCGTGGAGCTCGCGATGGACGTCACCGCTGTGACACGGAGCCCGGCAGGATGATGCCCGTTGTCTTCTTCATCAAACAGGCACCATGAGGACGAAGATATGGTGCTCCCGAGGATGCCGTCGCCGTGCCACGGAGGATGGCGACATGGAGCCCACCGAGACGACGACCATCGTAAACATCATCAAGCCGATGCCGCTTAGGACAGAGGCATGGAGTTAGCGGGACAACACCTCCGATGTCTACCTCGTCAAAATGGAGCCCGAAACCTGGAGCCCATGAAGATGACACACGTCCCCAATGCTGCCTGCGACACGGAGCCAGTGATACGAATAAGATGGCGCTACATGATGATACATCCTCACCGAGCCTTACCACGATTCCTCGATGGGTTTCCTTTGTCTTGGTGGATCACTGAATACGGCGTGCAGCCGATACGAGGGGCACCCTTCAAGGCGTACAGGTCTCAGCATACCAGCGGCGTTCTCCTTGTCTTAGCAGACCACCGAATATGACGTCTAGCTGAGACGAGTCATCAACCACGCCCTTCCAGGATGCCACCTTTCTTCAGCACCACAATGTTTTGCCCTTGTCTTGATGGACCACCGAATACGGCGTCCAGCCGAGACGAGGTGCACCCTTCATTGCACACATGTCTCGTCGTCGTACGGGTGGCGTGCTCCTTGTCTTAGCAGACCACTGATATGTCTCCAACGTATCTATAATTTTTGATTGTTCCATGCTATTATACTACCCCTTTTGGATGTTTATGGGCTTTATTTTACACATTTATATCATTTTTTGGGCTAACCTACTAACCAGAGGCCCAACCCATATTGCTGCTTTTTTTGCCTATTTCAGTATTTCTAAGAAAAGGAATATCAAACGGAGTCCAAATGGAATGAAACCTTTGGGAGCGTGATTTTTGGAACGAACATGATCCCGAGAGCTTGGAGTGCAAGTCAAGAAGCTTCCAAGGGCCCCACGAGATAGGGGGTCGCGCCCCCCTTGTAGGGCGTGCCCCCTGTCTCGTGGGCCCCTCGGGTGGCCACCGACGTACTTCTTCCTCCTATATATACCTACATACCCCGAAAACATCCAGGAGCACCACGAAACACAATTTACACCGCCGTAACCTTCTGTATCCGCGAGATCCCATCTTGGAGCCTTCGCCGGCACTCTGCCGGAAGAGGAATCAACCACAGAGGGCCTCTACATCAACATCCTTGCCCCTCCGATGAGTTGTGAGTAGTTTACCACAGACCTACGGGTCCATAGTTATTAGCTAGATGGCTTCTTCTCTCTTTTTGGATCTCACTACAATGTTCTCCCCCTCTCTTGTGGAGATCTATTTGATGTAAACTCTTTTTGCGGTGTGTTTGTCGAGATTCGATGAATTGTGGGTTTATGATCAAGTTTATCTATGAATAATATTTGAATCTTCTCTGAATTATTTTATGTATGATTGAGTTATCTTTTCAAGTCTCTTCGAATTATCAGTTTGGTTTGGCCTACTAGATTGGTCTTTCTTGCCATGGGAGAAGTGCTTAGCTTTGGGTTCAATCTTGCGGTGTTCTGACCCACTGACAGAAAGGGTTGCAAGACACGTATTGTATTGTTGCCATCGAGGATAAAAAAATGGGGTTTATATCATATTGCATGTGTTTATCCCTCTACATAAAGTCATCTTGCTTAATGCATTACTCTGTTCATATGAACTTAATACTCTAGATGCAGGCAGGAGTCGGTCGATGTGTGGAGTATAGTAGTAGATGCAGGCAGGAGTCGGTCTACTTGTTATGGACGTGATGCCTATATACATGATCATGCCTAGATAATCTCATAACTATGCGCTTTTCTATCAATTGCTCGACAGTAATTTGTTCACCCACCATAATACTTATTCTATCATGAGAGAAGCCTCTAGTGAAACCTATGGCCCCCGGATCTATCTCTTATCATATTTGCTTTCAATCTACCTTTATTTGCATCTTTACTTTTTGCATCTATACTATAAAATACCAAAAATATATTTATCTTATCATACTATCTTTATTCGATCTCACTTTCGCAAGTCGCCGTGAAGGGATTGACAACCCCTTTATTGCATTGGTTGCGAGTTCTCAGTTTGTTTGTGTAGGTGCGTGGTACTTTTGAGGAGCCTCCTACTGGATTGATACCTTGGTTCTCAAAACTGAGGGAAATACTTACGCTACACTTTGCTGCATCACCCTCTCCTCTTCGAGGAAAACCAATGCAAGCTCAAGACGTAGCAAGAAGAACTTCTGGCACCGTTGCCGGGGAGGTCTTCGCTCAAGTCAAGACATACCAAGTACCCATCACAAACCCATCTCCCTCGCATTTACATTATTCGCCATTTGCCTCTCGTTTTCCTCTCCCCCACTTCACCCTTGCCGTTTTATTCGCCCTCTCTTTCCCAATCTCCTCCTCTCTTTTCGCTTGCCTTTTTCTGTTTGCTTATGTGTTGGATTACTTGTTGCCATGGCGCAAGATAATACCAAGTCGTGTGACTTCTCGAATACCAATAATAATGATTTCCTTAGTACTCCGATTGCTCCTATTAATGATGTTGAGTCTTGTGAAATCAATACTGCCTTGCTGAATCTTGTTATGAAAGATCAATTTGCCGGCCTTCCTAGTGAAGATGCCGCTACTCATCTAAACAATTTTGTTGATTTGTGTGATATGCAAAAGAAGAAAGATACGGATAACAATATTGTCAAATTGAAGTTATTTCCGTTTTCAATTAGAGATTGTGCTAAAGTTTGGTTTTCGTCTTTGCCTAAAAATAGTATTGATTCTTGGAACAAGTGCAAAGATGCTTTTATCTCTAAGTATTTTCCTCCCGCTAAGATCATCACTCTTAGGAATGATATTATGAATTTTAAACAACTTGATCATGAGCATGTTGCCCAATCTTGGGAAAGAATGAAATTGATGCTTCGCAATTGCCCTACTCATGGTTTGAATTTATGGATGATCATACACAAATTTTATGCCGGTTTGAACTTTGCTTCTAGAAATCTCTTAGACTCGGCCGCGGGAGGCACCTTTATGAAAATCACGTTAGGAGATGCTAGAAAATTGCTTGATAATATTATGGCTAATTATTCTCAATGGCACACCGAAAGATCTTCTAGTAAAAAAGTGCATGCTATAGAAGAAATTAATGTTTTGAGTGGAAAGATGGATGAACTTATGAAGATGTTTGCTACTAAAAATACTCCTCTTGATCCCAATGATATGCCTTTGTCTTCCTTGATTGAGAATAATAATGAATCTATGGATGTGAATTTTGTTAGTAGGAATAGTTTTGGAAATAATGCTTATAGAGGAAATTTTAATGCTAGACCGTTCCCTAGTAATCCCTCTAATAATTATGGAAATTACTACAATAATTCTTATGGTAATTTTAATAAGATGCCCTCTGATTTTGAGAATAGTGTGAAAGAATTTATGATTTCTCAAAAGAATTTTAATGCCTTGCTTGAAGAAAAATTGCTCAAAGTTGATGATTTGGCTAGAAAGGTTGATAGACTTTCGCTTGATGTTAATTCCCTTAAACTTGGATCTTCTTCTCCTAAGCATGATATCAATGAGTCTCTCAAAGTAATGAGAATTTCCATTGATGAGTGCAAGGAAAGAACCGCTAGATTGTGTGCTAAAAAAGAAAGCTTTATAAAAGCGTGTTCTTCTAGTCTTCATGAAAATAATGATGAGGATCTTAAAGTTATTGATGCGTCTCCGATTAGATCTATGTTTTGCAATATGAATTTTGATGATTATGGGAGTGATGATGAATCAACTTTTCCTAGAAGGTGTACCAAAAATTCGGAGTATTTAGATCTTGATGCTAAATTTGGTAAAAGTGAGATTGGAGAATCCTCAACTTCTAATAATATTGAACCTACTATCTCGGATTTCAAGGAATTTGATTATGATAATTGTTCTTTAAAAGGTTGTATTTCCTTGTTGCAATCCGTTGTTAATTCTTCTCATGCTTATAGTCAAAATAAAGCTTTTACCAAACATATTGTTGATGCCTTGATGCAATCTTATGATGAAAAACTTAATTTGGAAGTTTCTATACCTAGAAAATTTAATGATGAGTGGGAACCTACTATCAAGATTAGAATTAAATATTATGAGTGTTTTGCTTTGTGTGATTTGGGTGCTAGTGTCTCCACGATTCCGAAAACTTTTTGTGATATTCTAGGTTTCCATGATCTTGATGATTGCTCTTTAAATTTGCACCTTGCGGATTCCACCATTAAAAAGCCTATGGGAAGGATCAATGATGTTCTTGTTGTTGCAAATAGAAATTTGGTGCCCGTAGATTTTATCGTTCTTGATATAGATTGCAATCTTTCTTGCCCTATTATTCTTGGTAGACCTTTCCTTAGAACGATTGGTGCGATTATTGATATGAAGGAAGGGAACATTAGATTCCAATTTCCTTTAAAGAAAGGCATGGAGCACTTTCCAAGAAAGAAAGTCAAATTACCTTATGAATCTATCACGCGTGCTACTTATGAATTTAGTGCAAAAGATGGCACTCCTTAGATCTATCTTTGTTTTTATGCCTAGCTAGGGGCGTTAAACGATAGCGCTAGTTGGGAGGCAACCCAATTTTCTTTATGTTTTTTGTTTTTGCTCCTGTTTAGTAATAAATCTTGCATATACCTTCTGGTTAGATGTGTTTTTATCTTTTAATTAGTGTTTGTGCCAAGTAGAACCTATAGGATAACCTACGATGATTGTTGATTTGATTCTGCTGAACAGAAACTTTACGCGCACGAATATAATTTTGTTAAATCACAGGAACGTGTTTTTGCGTTGATTCATTTTTCTGCTGTTGAATAAACAAATTGTCTAGGACTTCCTATTTTGGTAGGATATTTAGAGTTCCAGAAGTTTGTTAGTTACAGATTGCTACAGACTGTTCTGTTTTTGACAGATTCTGTTTTACGTGTGTTGTTTGCTTATTTCAATGCATCTATGGCTAGTAAATTTGTTTATAAACCATAAATAAGTTGGAATACAGTAGGTTTAACACCAATATAAATAAAGAATGAGTTCATTGTAGTACCTTTTGTGGTGGTTTTGTTTTCTTTCACTAACGGAGCTTATAAGATTTCCTATTGAGTTTTGTGTTGTGAAGTTTTCAAGTTTTGGGTAAAGCTTTTATGGACTATGGAATAAGGAGTGGCAAGAGCCTAAGCTTGGGATGCCCATTGCACCCCAAGATGTTCAAGGATGGCCAAAAGCCTAAGCTTGGGGATGCCCCGGGAAGGCATCCCCTCTTTCGTCTTTGTTCATTGGTAACTTTACTTGGAGCTATATTTTTATTCGCCACATGATATGTGTTTTACTTGGAGCATCGTGTATTATATTAGTCTTTGCCTTTTAGTTTAACACAATCATCCTTGCTGTACACACCTTTTGGGAGAAGCCTATTTGATTAGAATTTTCTAGGATACTCTATGTGCTTCACTTATATCTTTTGAGTTTGATAGTTCTGGCTCTAGTGCTTCACTTATATATTTTAGAGCACGGTGGTGTATTAATTTTGAAGAAATTGCTAGTCTCTCATGCTTCACTTATATTATTTTGAGAGTCTTTTATAACTGCATGGTATTTGCTATGATCATAAAGTTGTTCCTAGAATGATGAGCATCCAAGTTGGGTATAATAAAAACTATCATAGAAAGTGAATTGGATGCTCTGATCAATTTGATGCTCGATAATTGTTTTGAGATATGGAGGTAGTGATATTAAAGTCATGCTAGTTGGGTGATTATGAATTTAAAGAATGCTTGTGTTGAAGTTTGTGATTCCCGTAGCATGCACGTATGGTGAACCGCTTTGTGATGAAGTTGGAGCACAATTTTATTTATTGATTGTCTTCCTTATGAGTGGCGGTCGGGGACGAGCGATGGTATTTTCCTACCAATCTATCCCCCTAGGAGCATGCGCGTAGTGCTTTGGTTTTTGATGACTTCTAAATTTTTGCAACAAGTATATGAGTTCTTTTGATTAATGTTGAGTCCATGGATTATACGCACTCTTTCACCCTTCCACCATTGCTAGCCTCTCTTGTACCATGCAACTTTCGCCGGTACCATATACCCACCATTTACCTTCCTCAAAACAGCCACCATACCTACCTATTATGGCATTTCCATAGCCATTCCGAGATATATTCCCATGCAACTTTCCACCGTTCCGTTCATATGACACGCATTACTTTTGTCATATTGCTTTTTGCATGATCATGTAGTTGACATTGTATTTGCGGCAAGGCCACCTTCATAATTTTCATACATGTCGCTCTTGATTCATTGCATATCCCGGTACACCGCCGGAGGCATTCATACAGAGTCATATCTTGTTCTAGCTTTGAGTTGTAAATCCATAAAAGTGTGATGATCTTCATTATTAGAGCATTGTCCTAGTGAGGAAAGGATGATGAAGACTATGATTCCCCCACAAGTCGGGATGAGACTTCGGACTTTACAAAAAAAAGGGAAAGGACAAAAAGAAAAACAAGGCCAAAGAAAAAAAAGAAAAAAAAGAAAAAAGGGAAAAAGAAAAGAAAGAAAAAAATAAAAATGAGAGAAAAAGAGAAGGGACAATGCTACTATCTCTTTTTCCACACTTGTGCTTCAAAATAGCACCATGATTTTCATGTTAGAGAGTCTCATATGTTGTCACTTTCATATACTGGTGGGAATTTTTCATTAGAAAACTTGGCTTGTATATTCCAATGATGGGCTTCCTCAAAGTGCCCTAGGTCTTCGTGCGCAAGCAAGTTGGATGCACCCCACTTAGTTTTTTTATTGACTTTCATATATTTATAGCTCTAGTGCATCCGTTGCATGGCAATCCCTACTCACTCACATTGATATCTATTAATAAACATCTCCATAGCCCGTTGATACGCCTAGTTGATGTGAGACTATCTTCTCCTTTTTTCTCTTCTCCACAACCACCATTCTATTCCACATATAGTGCTATGTCCATGGCTCACGCTCATGTATTGCCTGAAAGTTGAAAAAGTTTGAGATTATTAAAGTATGAAACAATTGCTTGGCTTGTCATCGGGGTTGTGCAAGATTAAATACTTTGTGTGATGAAGATAGAGCATAGCTAGACAATATGATTTTGTAGGGATAACTTTCTTTAGCCATGCTATTTTGAGAAGACATGATTACTTTGATTAGTGTGCTTGAAGTATTACTATTTCTCATGTCAATATGAACTTTTATTTTGTATTCATTTGGATCTGAACATTCATGCCACAATAAAGAAAATTACATTATGAATTATGCTAGGTAGCATTCCACATCAAAAATTCTCTTTTTATCATTTACCTACTCAAGGACGAGCATGAATTAAGCTTGGGGATGCTTGATACGTCTCCAACGTATCTATAATTTTTTATTGTTCCATGCTATTATACTACCCCTTTTGGATGTTTATGGTCTTTATTTTACACATTTATATCATTTTTGGGACTAACCTACTAACCGGAGGCCCAACCCATATTGTTGTTTTTTGCCTATTTCAGTATTTCGAAGAAAAGGAATATCAAACGGAGTCCAAACGGAATGAAACCTTCGGGAGTGTGATTTTTGGAACGAACATGATCCGGAGAGCTTGGAGTGCAAGTCAAGAAGCTTCTGAGGGCCCCACGAGATAGGGGGCCACGCCCCACCTATAGGGCGCGCCCCCTATCTCGTGGGCCCCTTGGGCGGCCACTGACGTACTTCTTCCTCCTGTATATACCTACTACCCCCAAAACATCCAGGAGCACAACGAAACACAATTTCCACCACCGTAACCTTCTGTATCCGCGAGATCCCATCTTGGAGTCTTTGCCGGCACTCTGCCGGAGGGGGAATCAACCACGAAGGGCCTCTACATCAACATCCTTGCCCCTCCGATGAGTTGTGAGTAGTTTAGCACAGACCTACGGCTCCATAATTATTAGCTAGATGGCTTCTTCTCTCTTTTTGGATCTCAATACAACGTTCTCGCCGTCTCTTGTGGAGATCTATTCGATCTAAACTCTTTTTGCGGTGTGTTTGTCGAGATCCGATGAATTGTGGGTTTATGATCAAGTTTATCTTTGAATAATATTTGAATTTTCTCTTAATTCTTTTATGTATGGTTGAGTTATCTTTGCAATTCTCTTTGGATTATCAGTTTGGTTTGGCCTACTAGATTGGTCTTTCTTGCCATGGGAGAAGTGCTTAGCTTTGGGTTCAATCTTGCGGTGTTCTTACCGAGTGACAGAAAGGGTGACAAGACACGTATTGTATTGTTGCCATCGAGGATAACAAGATGGGGTTTATATCATATTGCATGTGTTTATCCCTCTACATCATGTCATCTTGCTTAATGCGTTACTTTGTTCTTATGAACTTAATACTCTAGATGCAGGCAGGAGTCGGTCGATGTGTGGAGTATAGTAGTAGATGCAGGAAGGAGTCGGTCTACTTGTTATGGACATGATGCCTATATACATGATCATGCCTAGATAATCTCATAACTATGCGCTTTTCTATCAATTGCTCGACAGTAATTTGTTCACCCACCGTAATACTTATTCTATCATGAGAGAAGCCTCTAGTGGAACCTCTGGCCCCCGGGTCTATCTCTTATCATATTTTCTTTCAATCTACCTTTATTTGCATCTTTACGTTTTGCATCTATACTATAAAATACCAAAAAATATATTTATCTTATCATACTATCTTTATTAGATCTCACTTTCGCAAGTGGCCGTGAAGGGATTGACAACCCCTTTATTGCGTTGGTTGCGAGTTCTCAGTTTGTTTGTGTAGGTGTGTGGGACTTTTGAGGAGCCTCCAACTGGATTGATACCTTGGTTCTCAAAACTGAGGGAAATACTTAGGCTACACTTTGCTGCATCACCCTCTCCTCTTCGAGAGAAACCAACGCAAGCTCAAGACGTAGCAACCACCAAATACGGCGTCTAGCTGAGACTGGGCATCAACCACGCCCCTCCATGATGCCACCTTTTATTTGTCACCATGATGTTCGCCCTTGTCTTGGTGGGCCACCGAATACGGCGTCCAGCCGAGACGAGGTACACCCTTCATTACACACAGGTCTCATCGTCGTACCGGTGGCGTGATCCTTGTCTTAGCAAACCACCGAATACGGCGTCTAGCTGAGACGGGGCATCAACCACGCGCCTCCATGATGTTACCTTTCTTCGTCCCTGGGGCGTGATCCTTGTTTTAGCAGCCCACCGAATACAATGTGTAGCCAAGACGAGGCATCCACCACACCCCTCTAAGACGTTACCACTCACGGCCTTGTGAGGCCGAGTCTTTGTCTCCACAGACTGCCGTAACCTCGGCATCTAGTCGAGACGAGACGCCAACCACATCGGCCATGCCGATGCGAGTGTGCGTTGGTTTCACACTGACGCCGGTCTTCACAAAAGAATACTCCCACGAGGCAACCCCTTGCGTACCCCGACGAAGCTGCTACATCGTCAAGAAGTCTGAGCCAAGCAGGATCCATGCTACCCCAACACCAACTACATCAATGCTGTCAAGACCGATGAGGCGCGACGGCAAGGGCGGACGTGACTTTCACAAAGCCATGTTTTAAGCGGCACGTGTACCAACGAGGACACGGGCTTTGCTGTTGCCCATACCTACACCCATCATGATCATACGCATGGAGAACGTGAAGCGAAGATGACGAAGACGACCACACGACTTAAACGGAGGTATCTCGAGGAGCAACCCGCGAGAGTAATTAACCGGGAGCCTTCCGAGGCCCCGGGAACCAGAGACCACAATCGCTATAGTTAGGCAGACCGCGCTAGTAGGCCATGGAGCGCATATCAGGAATTGTATTTGTTATCCTTGAGATTAATAAAATACTGTTCCCATCTCTTTGTTTTTATTGTGTACTATGGTACACTGGCACGCCCACATTTTCTTTTCCCCGGTGCATTGAGAGAAATCCATACTCCTTCTTTTCCCTTCATACGGAGTGCAATAAGATTTTTCTCGTGTCAAACAAATTGGCACGCCCGATGGGACCTGGTTCTCCTCCGATCTTTGCTTCGCTGTGGTCGTTGAATTCGTCTTTGCCAATCTCCCAACGTGCACAACATGCTGCAAGGATCTGTGCCGGTAAGCCTGTTTCTTGCAAGTGAACTCTCCCACGGCAGCAAATCGGAGCAGGTGGTGATCCAATTTGGATCAATACTGTTGACAACCGTCATCAAGCTCGGCGCCAAGATCTATGTGCACCCAGTCCTGGAATCTGCGTAGTTTCAAACTATGTAGTCCATGAAGGTGCAAAGGCGGGTGACACCCAAGGTGAAGAAGGTGTGTCGTGAGCTTATGCTCAAGCCTCACCCTATTTAAGGAGTCAATATGGGCGGACATCAAGGGGGACATGGAGGCGACTCAACACCTCAGCGCTAAGGCCGTCAACAGATGAGAAAGTGCAACTTTCCTTCACGCCTTTACCATGACTCCACACTCGAAGCCGCCAACACCGACACCCCGGCGCACCGAGGGGGAAGTATCTCAAGAACCTGCAGTCTCCATCAACCTTGATGATACTCGAAGAGGTGCATGGGCGCCATGTCTCCACAACTCGGCGGTTGATGGACGATCATTCTCCAACAACAATAGGTTCTCCATTCCGTGTTGTCAGGCACGACACCAGGTGGCGAGGATTCAAGGTGCAAGTATGACGAGGCGCCAATCCCGAAGTCATCATCCTCAACATGAGCGCCTCGATGACAGTCTTCACCAACTCACCACTTAGATCAGGGGCATCCTAACATGCCCCCATGTTGTAAACAATGGCAAGACGTCGAGACGTTGGGAGGATCCCTCAACCCACTCAAAAGTGGGGGCCACGGGAACCTTTACGGCAAACACTTCCACCACACGACATGCATCCCCTCCTAGGTAGGGAGATCAGCCACAACTGCAAGTGACGGTGATCAGGGCTACATCGTCCACTCGGCACCACCCTGTCCTCTAAGGCGAAGGGTCGTCAATGTAGGCGCCAACTATGGCTCACCCGAGGTGATACGTGACTCAGCCAAGGTGGGGTGTCGGCCACACCACAGCCGATATGGAGCTCGCTCGAGGTGGGGCACCGTCCATACCACCACCACCGCGGAGCTTGTCCAAGGCGGGACTCCATCTACATCTCTATAGCCGACCTAGAGTGGCCCTAAGGCGGGGTGCCATCTACACCTCCATCGACATGGAGTGCCCCCAAGGTGGGGCGCCCTCTACCTCCATCGACACAGAGCACCGCTAGGCGGGGCTTCTTTTTCATCATCATCGACACAGATATCGTCAAAGACGGGGCGACGTCTACACCACCATCATAGAGTTTTCCCAAGGCAGGGCCATCATCTACATCGTGCCGTCCACACCAAGCTTCGCCCGGGCGGGGTTTGGTATACATCGCCGCCAATAAGGAGCGTAGCATTGGGTGGGAGTCGGTCTACACCGTTACTGACATGTGCACGCCCCAGGTGGTGCGTCGTCTACACCGTCACCAACACTGAGCTCGCCTAAGGGTGGGCACTGTCTACACCACATTGGAGCTTGCCAAAGGCGGGCATGCGTTTTCCACCTATACCGACATGGGCTCGACCAAGGCAGGGTGCCGTCCACACCACCGCTGATGTGGAGCTCACCCGAGGTGGAGCATCGTCCATACCGCCTCCGACAAGAAGCATTGTCCAAAGGCGGGTACCATTTGCATAGCCTAAGAGCATGCCCATGGAGGGTATGACCTTTTGGTCCTCCTCCCACATGGAGCACACCAAAAGTTGGCATCATTCACACACCAATCTCAAAGCTCACCCAAGCTGCGGTAGCCATTATACACAACCACGACCTAGATCTTGCCCAAGCCGGGGTGTCCCACGGGAACAAAGCCCGTCCATTGGTAGGCATGGGCTAGCCGCCCCAAAATGGAGCTCGCTCAAGGTGTTCCGCAATCCATTCTGCCACCAACATGGAGGTCCCCAAGTTGGTCGACCTTCTAAGCTACCTCCAACATGGCAGGCTCACCCAAGGCTTGGCGGTACCAACATTCTTGCCGCCACGGACCCATCCATGGTGGGGCATCATCTACGCCTACTGATCTCGCCAAAGGTGGGGTCTCGTTGATACAAAGCACATCGTGGCAGGGCTTCATGTACACCTTCATCGTCAAGCTCGCCCAAAGTGGGGCACGATCTACACCATCATTGATATCGAGCTCATCCCAGGCAGGGTGCCATCAGCACCGCCACTGAGGCGGAGATTCTCTACAGCGTTGCCAATACGGAGCCCACCCCATGGTGGGGCGCCGTCTACATTGCAGCTGACACAAGCCATTGTCGGGTGTCGTTCACGACGACTCTTGATTTGACAAGGTTGTTGGTTACACCGACACTGTAATGTCCTAAACAACTCATCATCATCGTTTGGGCTGTCTTGCATGGTTTCAGCATGCCAATCCTGTGTTTCCGCTCGTTGTGGCAGCGACATCTCCCACATCTACGCCAACATCCACACCGATGCACATCACCAACGTCGTCTTAGCACCGGCAAGGAAAATCTATACTCCAACGACATGTCTTTTTCCGATGAAGCAATCCATATCTTGCCAGGTACCGATGAGGCGGAGGCAAGTCATCTAGTCCGACACCAACAAGGCGGACACCACCAAGACGGGCACCGACAAGGCGAAGGCCGTCCACTTCATCATCGGACGATCGATAAGACAGAGGGATATGGATAAGCATGGCCGGAGCGATGGGCATACGGCTTTCCACTTCACTTCATCACCACATCCCCACCATCTACACCAAGCAAACGACGCAATCGAAGCCTTCAACAAGACACCCAACAAGATACTCAAGAAGACGGTGGAAAGGAACATGAGAGACTAGCATGACCATCCCTTTGAGTCCTTGTGGGCGTACCGCATCATGGTCCGTACCCAAACACAGGCGACTCCGTTTTTCTCTCGTTTATGGGAGTGAGGTGGTCCTACCACTGGAGGTCCAGCTACCCTCTTTGAGGGTGGCTATCCAAGATGAATTCACCAAAGATGAACAGGTACAACTACGGTTTCAGGAGCTTGACGCCCTTGATGAGGGGCGACTTCATGCCCTACAGAACCTGGAGCTTTACCGCCAGAATATAGTGAGAGCTTACGACAAGCTCTTCAAGCAACACATTTTTTGAAAAGGCAAGTTGGTCCTAGTGCTTAGGCGGCCCATCATCATAACACACAGGACGAAGGGCAAGTTCGAGCCAAAGTGGGAAGGACCATACATGATCGAGCAAGTCTAAGATGGGGGAGCATACCAGCTCATCGATTCCCAGGGAGTCCGACCTATGCCCCCAATCACCGAAAGGTTCCTCAAAAAAATATTTTTCTTAAAATTTTGCCTCTTTTGTTGCCTTTCGGTTTTTTATTGGGGAAACTTTTTCTGTGGGCTATCGGATCAATGATGCATTCTCCTTAGCATTTCGTGGATATATCTAGTTTTTCCCAATTTTTACGGACCAAGTTAAAAAATGGCTTTCCCCTATCGCACTACGCTGTTGATTGAAGTTTCGGCTACCCTAGGACTTGTTGGAGGGCGGCACAATGTGTCAAGTTGTAGGTGGAGAGGCTCCTACACCCACAACGCACGACACGTACTAGGTGCATGCTTCCGGAGTCAGCGGAGATGATTACTTGGGCACTTCTGAGTATTGAGATCCCATGCTCTTCATGTTTCCCGGCATGCCTCGTGTTCACAGAGACTCGTACTCCAGGGAAGATTATAGGAAAATATCATGGAGGACTGCCCAACACAAGTTGGTTTGGTGCGTAGTCACATGGCAACACTGGGGTGCGCCAACCAAAGACCCAGATAAAGTTCTAGAGGGTTTCTCCTAGTCCACAGAGGTGAACAGTTCCCTTCCAAGTTCCCAAGGTGGGTCCCAAGAAATCATGGAAGAAGAGTCCTCAATAAATTTGAGCCGAATGTCAAAGCAGGTTCATGAAGTTCGCGACTAATTAATCATTCTGTGTGAGTAATCAAAAATGAAATTCTTAAAAGTCCTAGAAGAAAATTAAAGAAAAAAGATCCCAACAATATAAGAAGCAATCAAGCGGTCCCAAGCAGTAAGGAACCCACTGGAAGGAAAGCTATTCACCATCCCTCAATATGCATGTAGAAAAATCGCCAAGCCGTTGTCCCAAAACCAATTACCCTGAACTTATCACACCCAAGTCTCTGGTTTCATGAGGCGTGTGCAGGGGGCATTGGCGAGCTGTGGGGCCCTCAATATGATGATGGGCTAGAGTATGAATTTCTGTTGCCTCTCGGAAGCATCCCAAACACGGCGTCTTCATACACGTACACCGAAGCTATTTAAGTTGTTGAGTTGCAATTGTCATGGTCTTTCAATGTTCCCAATGACAAGTTCCTTTGGTAGCCTTGTCGGATATCATGCCTAATAGCTGGTGTATAATGGGAAAGCCAACATTTAAAAACCCACTACCTTTTTTTGGACTATTTTTGTTTGGTGTTTCTATGTGTGATCCTCCAACATCCTTGCAGCCATGGAGAGGCGCTTCCTGTCGTTGTCGAAGGCATTCTGACAACCAACCACTACATCGAACTATATCATGGGTTTTTGGGTGCAGCAATACCCATGCGTCCCTGACAACGCCGATGACAACCCAATAACCAATGGTATACACCGACAAGCACGACGGGTGCCAGAAGGAAATACTTGCGCTCGCGAATTACCGATGTGTCTTCGTTGCCCCGTCTCAAAAAACAATGAAGCATGGGGGCAACATCAAACCCTCAATCATTTGTAAAGCTGATGGCCTCCCAGCGTATCGCCAAAATTGTCACACCATGAATGGTGTGGCGATTCGCTCAATGAAGGAGAGCTATTGACGGTCTACCAATGCCTCGCCTACATCAACACAAGGAGATTATGGGAGCAGTGCAACGCACCAGTGCGGCCAGCGTGAATCTGTGAAACCCACCAATCAAGTCGGCTGGCACCGTAGCAGCTAGACGGTCGCGACCAAATTGGTAATTTTTTATTTTTGTTTTCAGGACCAGGCATGATGTTTCGCGATGGAATGAAGACAGGATAGGGTTCCTTCGTTGGCTGGCATCATGCATGTTATAAGATCCAACGAGCACCCTAGAGATTAGAAGTGTGGATGGACATGCCTACACTAATTTCCATACTATCAAACAATCATCTTCAGAACGGTGCACACGTGGTCACGGCGATGTTAACTACGAACCGGTTCCTCGGTCTGCATATGAATAATGCGCCAAGAAAAGCGAAAAACATATTCGTCGAGTCAAGCTTGATTGCTTCGCACTCAAGCTCAACTCGACGAGAGGGCATTTGTTCAACGAGTTTTTGTGCACTATTATTTATTTTTTTAAATGAGGTTTTGATGCAGGATATATATACAAAGGCACAGTTCTTTTAGCATGGCACAAGCATGCATGGATGGCTGCCCACATTCTTGCACATGCATGTGCATGAAATCTTGGTGCAAGTAATACATGTCCATGCACATGTCCTGGTCACTTGCACGTAGGCTAAGTGTAGTAGTCTAGCTTTGTACGTATACGTATTTCAAATGTCTCGGCCGGCCGGCAAGCTCGTATGCGTACATACCCGAATACCGGCGCAATGCTTAATCAACCTGTATTTGTCAAACTAAACCATAATGACACGTTCGGCTAGGGAGCTTGTCCGCCAGCAGCCAGCTAGGTAAGTATGTTACGCTTTGTTTTGTAGTCGTGCAGGGCAAGAAGAACAATCATATGGAAAGGAAATTTCAGAAGGAAAGCTTTGATCTTCTTGTCAATGAAGAAATCACGTCGCATGTTGCCTGCCTAATTAGTGGCCGACCCCAGCCTATATAAAGCTAGCGGAGGGAAAAAGGAAAAGGAGAAGAGAAGACGCACCCTGACGGCAGCGTCGAGAACATCATGAAGAGAAACCCACGTAGCTCCGTACGTAGGAGGCGCACAGGAAGGAACGCAGCACCGGAGGCGACGGCCCACCTGTGGCCGTGCGTTTGCAACACACGAAGCCCAGGAGAAGCTTGCCATGGCCAGCATGCAGGCACTGAGGAGATGAAGAAACGGGAGAGCTCCGCTAACTAATTTTATTTTGTTACTATGTCTTCTAGTGCCATGTGAGAAGAATAGCCGGCTGGAGGAAAGGAAACAAGACAACCAAGGGAGAGGGCAGCGACTCGCCCCTGAAGACAACAAAGGAGAGATGAGGCACAGAGGAGGAGAGGCCGCGCCCTCGGCGGCGGTGCACTCAGCCCTGTCCGGCCGTTGTTGCAATACGGTAGAACGTACGTAAAGGAGCACGCCCATGGGAAGATGGCGTGCACTAATATGAACCCTACGCAGGAAGCAATAGAGAGCTTAGTTCAGGTAAGATACATATATATCTATAACTCTCATGTATGCAGGAGAAATACATGAAATTGAAGAGAAGATGAGGAGGAAGAAGGCACGCAGGAGAGGCAAGAAACAAACCCCACGCAGGCAACGAGCGGGTCGCTACGCACACGGAGGCCGCGAAAGATGCAGATGAGGTGCTGAACCGCGGCAGCGGCGGCAACATGCTGCAGCATCTTAGAGCAGGGAGCGCACCACGCTGAGTTCGTGATGCATGCATGTGCAACAATCCTCTTGGTACGTATAATCTTTTTCTTAGCAGGTTACATGGAGAAGGAGATGCCGCCGCCGTGCCGTGGAGAATGGAGCCGTAGAGCTCGCCAAGACGACGCCCATCACCAACAATCAACTCGGTGCCATAGAGAATCTTGGCGGAGGGCTCGAAAGGAGTATGCTCACGGTCTACTTCATCATGCTAGAAGGAGGGATGGAGGCGTGGAGCTTGCATGGAGGCCATTTGGCGGAGAATGGCGTCGTGGAGCTCGAGGGACGCCACCGACATTCACTTCGTCAAGATGGTGCCGCGGTGGATGGACGGAGCTCGTTTGGACGATGCCCGTCATTTTCTTCATCAAGATGGTGCCATGGAGGACAATGCCCATCATCTTCTTCATCAAGCTGGCGACATGCAACCCGGAGGCGTGAAGCTCGCGGGGATGCTGTCGTCATGCCGTGGAGGAAGGTGACTCGGAGCTTGCTAGGACGATGCCTGTGGTCTTCTTCATCAAACTAGTGCTATAGAAGACGGAGGCGCGGAGTTCGTCAAGGTGACGCCCATTGCCTACATCATCAACCCGGTGCCGCAAAGTATCACGGCATGGAGCTCGCAAGGAGGACGCCCGTCGTATTCATCATCAAGCAGGTGCCATGGAGGATAGAGCCGTGGAGCTCGCGATGGACATCACTGCTGTGACACGGAGACCGGCAGGATGTCGCCCATTGTCTTCTTCATCAAACAGGCACCATGAGGACGAAGATACGGAGATCCCGAGGATGCCGTCGCCGTGCCGCGGAGGATGGCGACACGGAGCCCACCGAGATGATGACCATCATCAACATCATCAAGCCGGTGCCGCGTAGGACAGAGGCATGGAGCTAGCGGGACAACACCACCGATGTCTACCTCATCAAAATGGAGCCCGAAACCTGGAGCCCATGAAGATGACACACGTCCCCAGTGCTGCCCGCAGCATGGAGCCAGTGATACGAAGAAGATGGCGCTACGTGATGATACGTCCTCACTAAGCCTTACCACGATTCCTCGATGGGTTTCCTTTGTCTTGGTGGATCACCGAATACAGCGTCCAACCGAGACGAGGGGCACCCTTCAAGGCGTACAGGTCTCGGCATACAGGCAGCATGCTCCTTGTCTTAGCAGACCACCGAATACGGCGTCTAGATGAGACGAGGCATCAACCACGCCCTTCCAGGACGCCACCTTTCTTTAGCACCACAATCTTTTGCCCTTGTATTGATGGACCACCGAATACGGTGTCCAGCCGAGACGAGGTGCACCCTTTGTTGCACACAGGTCTCATCGTCGTATGGGTGGCATGCTCCTTATCTTAGCAGACCACCGAATACGGCGTCTAGCTGAGACGGGGCATCAACCACACCCCTCCATGATGTTACCTTTCTTCGGCCCCGGGGCATGATCCTTGTTTTAGCAGACCACCAAATACAGCATGTAGCCAAGACGAGGCATCCACCACACCCCTGTAAGACGTTACCACTCACGGCCTTGTGAGGCGGAGTCTTTGTCTCCGTAGACTGCCGTAACCTCGGTGTCTAGTCGAGACGAGACGCCAACCACACCGGCCATGCCGATGCGAGTGTGCGTCGGTGTGAATCTTCACAAAAGAATACTCCCGCGAGGCAACCCCTTGCATACCCCGACGAAGCTGCTACATCGTCAAGAAGTCCGAGCCAAGCAGGATCCATGCTACCCCAACACCGACTACATCAACGATGTCAAGACCGATGACGCACGACGGCAAGGGCGGACGTGGCTTGCACAAAGCCATGTTTTAAGCGGCACATGTACCGACGAGGACATGGGCTTTGCCGCTGCCCATACCTACACCCATCATCATCATATGCATGGAGAACATGAAGCGAAGACGACGAAGACGACCACACGTCTTAATCGGAGGTATCTCGCGGAGCAACCCGCGGGAGTAATTAACCGGGAGCCTTCCGAGGCCCCGGGAACCAGAGACCACAATCGCTATAGTCAGGCAGGCTGCGCTAGTAGGCCACGGAGTGCATATCAGGAATTGCATTTGTTATCCTTGAGATTAATAAAATACTGTTCCCATCTCTTTGTTTTTATTGTGTAGTATGGTACACTGGCACGCCCTCATTTTCTTTTCACCGGTGCATTGAGAGAAATCCATACTCCTTCTTTTCCCTTCATACGGAGTGCAATAAGATTTTTCTCGTGTCAAACAACACAATTAACGCCTAGTGCTTTTTTGAACTATGATAGCAATGGAATCTTAAATTAGAACAGTTGTTCTTCAGGTTTAGGCACTTGTTCTACATGAACAGAGTACAGTAAAACGCAAGAATATAGTACTTAAAAATAGAAAATAAGCTCAAAAACCTTACCACATTCTTGGTTCGGGACCAGTACAGAACAAGGCGTTCCCAGTCATCGTCCAGTAAATGTGTCTCAGGAGAACAGAAGGGAATTTGATGAGTTTCTTTGCCGGTGAAGTACGTTTTCTTCAGGTAATTCCGATACTGCCACCAAGCATTCTTGAAGATAGCAGAGGTATTAGCACAGGTTACCTCATCCTGAGTTTCCAAATCGGTCCTTCTCTATAGAGAAAAATGGGAAAAATTGCTGTATTATAACCATCATGGAGGTAGGATGTATGGGACAAAGCAAAGTAATTGCCATGAATAACATTACTTACACATAACTCCTGGACAAACACCTGCAAATGGCATTTATCTTCAGTATAATATTTCCAAGATGGGAAGATACGCACATACAATTTAACAACATCAAATGCGATAGCTGCTAAACTATGACTAGCTGGTTGTGCTTCCTCCACAGGAATAGGCGTACTAACTAGTGGAGTTGGGGTTCGCTGTGGTAGTACCGGCCCTTTGGGCACTGGAGCTGCCTTAGTAACTGCTCTTGTTTGGGAGCTCTATGGTGGAGATGATGCTGTGTCAACAGGAACTGGGTTACTATCTGCTGGGGTTGGGGTTAGATTGGGTGAAGCTGGTTCTCTGTCCATCGCAGTAGGGGTACAATCTGCGAGAGTTTGGGTTATGTGTGGTAGGGCTGGTTCTTGTGCATGTACAACCGGGGTGCTATCTCCACCAAGAGGTAGCATTGTTTTATTTGAAGACCATATTTTTAGTCCGCTGGATACTGGCATCACCCGCTCCAATTCAAATGGCTGATAAACAGGAAACATAGTTGAATGTACAGACATTGTATGAGAGACAGATGCAATAGATAGTGTGGAAAAAAGGCATGAAATAGTTGCCATGTATATTGTTTAACTAAAACGGATAGCATGACATAATTTCACATATATGATGTCTATCTAAACTGGATAGCATAGCATAACATAATTCAAAGATATGATGAATAACTAAACATGATCGCATGATAATTCACCTACATGGTATCTAAGTAATTAGGATTGCATAATTTAATTCACATATGTGATTTATATGCTAAATAGAGGGCATTCGATATGATGTCTGAACTAAGAACATGGTGTTGAATATTGTGTATATGATGTCTAAACTATGCAATGCAAGACACCATATGCATGATATGAGTAGTATAACCGTGCCAAGTTTGAGCATACACCTCGGTGGGGGAATAGGACTGGTCATCTGTCTGTGAATCCATCTCCGAGGAGCTATCGGGACCCAATAAGAGATCTGCTTCGACAAGTAGCACTGTCTGCTCTGAAGGCCTTGTTTTCACTCCAGATTTTTCCATCTCCCATCCAAATGGCTGATTCACAGGAAGAGTAGTTTAATGTACAAACATTGTCGACAAATGGAAATGTAATGAAGAAAAGGATGGGCAAGATATCATTCAAATATATGATGCCTGGTTAAATAGGATGGCATTGCACATTTCACATATATTATGGCTGGCTAAAAGACATGAGACTGCATAATTCCCATATATGATATAAAAACTAAATAGGTGGCATTACAGAACATGTCTAAACTAAGCAGATGACATATATGATGTCAAAAGTAGGCACTGCAAGGCAACATATGCATGATATGACTAACATCATCATGCCAAGGTAGAGCAAACACCTTGGGGGTAAATAGGAGTGGTCAGTAGCGTCTAAATCCGCCTCAGAACAGATATCTTCCTCTGGATTACAATCTGGAGAGGGGTAGGGAGGGTTTGTGCTATGTCTTGAGCTTGTGTTGGTTTTCCTTGAAGAGGAAAGGGTGATGCAGCAATAGTAGCGTAAGTATTTCCCTCAGTTTTTGAGAACCAAGGTATCAATCCAGTAGGAGGCTCCTCAAAAGTCCCACGCACCTACACAAACAAACAAAGAACTCGCAACCAACGCAATAAAGGGGTTGTCAATCCCTTCACGGCCACTTGCGAAAGTGAGATCTAATAGAGATAGTATGATAAGATAAATATATTTTTGGTATTTTATAATATAGATGCAAAAAGTAAAGATGCAAATAAAAGTAGATTGGAAGCAAATATGATAAGAGATAGACCCGGGGGCCATAAGTTTCACTAGTGGCTTCTCTCAAGATAGCATAAGTATTACGGTGGGTGAACAAATTACTGTCGAGCAATTGATAGAAAAGAGAATAATTATGAGATTATCTAGGCGTGATCATGTATATAGGCATCACGTCCGCAACAACTAGACCGACTCCTGCCTTTATCTACTACTATTACTCCACACATCGACCGACTCCTGCCTGCATCTAGAGTATTAAGTTCATAAAGAACAGAGTAACGCATTAAGCAAGATGACATGATGTAGAGGGATAAACTCAAGCAATATGATATAAACCCCATCTTTTTATCCTCGATTGCAACAATACAATATGTGCCTTGCAACCCTTTCTGTCACTGGGTAAGGACACCGCAAGATTGAACCCAAAGCTAAGCACTTCTCCCATGGCAAGAAAGATCAATCTAGTAGGCCAAACCAAACTGATAATTCGAAGAGACTTGCAAAGATAACTCAATCATACATAAAAGATTTCAGAGAAGATTCAAATATTATTCATAGATAAACTTGATCATAAACCCACAATTCATCGGATCTCGACAAACACACCGCAAAAAGAGTTTACATCCAATAGATCTCCACAAGAGAGGGGGAGAACATTGTATTGAGATCAAAAAAGAGACAAGAAGCCATCTAGCTAATAACTATGGACCCGTAGGTCTGTGGTAAACTACTCACAACTCATCGAAGGGGCTATGGCGTTGATGTAGAAGCCCTCCATGGTCGATTCCCCCTCCGGCAGAGTGCCGGCGAAGGCTCCAAGATGGGATCTCACGGACATAGAAGGTTACGGCGGTGGAAATTGTGTTTCGTTTGCTCCTTGGATGTTTTCGGGGTATGTAGACTTATATAGGATGAAGAAGTACGTCGTTGGTCGCCCAAGGGGCCCACGAGACAGGGGGAGCGCCCTGTAGGGGGGGCCCTCCTACTCCAAGTCCTCTGGATCACGTTCGTTCCAAAAATCACACTCCCGAAGGTTTCATTCCGTTTGGACTCTGTTTGATATTCGTTTTCTTCGAAATACTGAAATAGGCAAAAAAACAGCAATACGGGCTGGGCCTCCGGTTAGTAGGTTTGTCCCCAAAATGGTATAAATGTGTAAAATAAAGCCCATAAACATCCAAAAGGGGTAATATAATAGCATGGAACAATCAAAAAATATAGATACGTTGGAGACGTATCAGTTTGCCATTGAAACCACCATGGAGCGATGTCTGCATGACATTGTAGTGCCACGCAAAACTCTTCTCTTTTTATCTACATGTTTAGCATGACTGTGTACAATATCTGACATGCATACGAAAAAAATATGGTGAGATTATGTAAGGAGAGCATGCCGAAATTTAGAGTGATGGTAACAACCAGTGGATGGATCCAAAAATAATGATAACAGGCTGATGATTGCGTTAAATTAATAAAAAGACAGATAATGATTGCTTTACTATTTATTTCCCACTCAAGATGAACAACATAGGCATACCCTAGGTGAACAAGATATTAGACAGACATACTATTGATTGCTGCCTCGATATGTGCCCCACAACTAATTTAGAACTCAAGTTTGAACATTAATTTGGACCTCACTTGGAGTCCAAGAGGTGAACAGGATAAAAAAGTAGCAGGTAATTTTAAGCAATGCATAACATAAGCATAAACAAAAGAGTGTGACCTCTCTTGTGGACCCGTGTACTCCTCAGGTTCATCTGCTGAGTCGATGATGGCGATGCCGTTGCGGTGGGTGCCGGCAGTAGGGAAGGAGATCTGAGGCGGTGAAAGACGGTCAGGAGTCATGATGTCTGGTTTGGTGGATGCTTCTGGCGATGGAGCAACTCAGGTGAGGTGGACGACACCGCAGCAGGAGCAGGACAAACCACACAAAGTTCCCTTCGACACGTACCTGTAACTGAAGTAATTCTGTAAGGGCTCATTTGGCTTGCATGATTCTTAAAATGCAGGGATAGGAAAAACACAGGAATAGGATAGGAATGCACATGGTAAACAGAGCATTTGTAAACACAGGATTTCTGTCAACTTGGGTGTTTGATTTACAGGAATTGGAAGAGCAGAGGAATGCAAAGAAACATGGACAAAATAAAGTGAAACCATATGAAAGCGTGTACAGTTAGAATGTTATTCTGGCACTAATGTACTTGGTCTTGTTTTCATGCATAGGATTTCGAAAAGTAGGTCCAGGTGAATGTTTTGCTTCATTCCTTTCAACAAAATGCATGAATAATTGAATAGTATAGTGCCATTGGAAAATTCCCTATTGCTATGTTTTTCCGTTGAACCAAAATAGCCCTAATGGATCGACGTGAATGTATAGTAATAAGTGATGCAACAAGTGTACAACCTCTTTGCCGTAGCCGTGTCGACCTCAGCATCATTGGGTTGGTCGCTGAAGCAGTTGAGGCAGAGGTGGATGTCGGAGGTGTGGAGGAAGATTTGAGAATTTGTAGACGGCGTGCAGGGCACTGCTCTGTTGTGATGGATCATTCTGTCGTTGGAGCAGCTCCGGTGAGCCGTAAGACGTCAAGGCTGAAGCAGCACAAGACAGACATCGTCAATCTCAAGTGGGATTCTAATAGCATCTCCAATAGATGACGTAAAATAGATGTAAAATTTACATCACACAAAAACCACCTGACTACAATAGATGAGATAAAAACTATTGACTCTGAACTTAACTGTCGAAACTGAAATTTACTGTGCAATCTGAATGCTACTGTCGAAACTGAATGCAATGGTAGCAGAGAGGCACTTGACATGTAGTTTAGGGAGGGCCTGCAGTTCATCTTCAACCTGCACCCCCCTGAGCCGCTAGCCACCACCGGCTGAACTGCCGGCCCCAGCGCCACCTCGCCGCCCCGAAACAACTCCGCACCACCGCCCCGGCCAGCCCTCTAGCCCCCCCGCCCCCACCCTGAACCCTAGGATAGATAGTGGGGTACCTCTCCGGCGAGCCCCTGTCCCTGCTACGGGTAGTTCTTCCTTAACTCTGGTGAGCCCCCCAACCCCTAAAAATCGACTGACCCAAAAGTCGATTCAGTCGACTGAAGTGTGGCTAAATCGGAGCAGAGCAGCAACACGAGCGAGGGGGAGAGCAGCAGCAGCAGCTAGGCGAGTGAGCAATCGAGCGAGAGCTGGAGTAGCAGTAACAGCGCCAGAGCCGGAACAGCAGCAGATCCAGCTAGTATGGCCGCCGCCGCCGAAGGGGCCTCACACTGGGGGAGAGCCGCCGTGGATATGTCGCCCGTGGCACTGGCTTCAAGGTAGCCGCTCCATGGGGTGCGGGATGGAGCACCGTCGGCGCCGGGAGGTCGAGTTAAAGAGAAGGTGTGATGCGATGAGTGTACAACCTCTTTGGTGGCGCCGAGTAGGCCTCGCCTTCGTCCGAGGAGTCGGTGAGGACGCTACGGTTCAGGTGGAGCAGGTTAAGGTGGCGCTATGGGGATGGAGCAGCCGCGATAGATGAGGCGATCGTCGGAGCAGCTCCTTGGAGGTGGAGGACGGGGCGGCTGAACCGGCGGGACAACGAGATGGATGACAGATCCTCATCTGGGGAGGTGGGTGCTACGTCTTGAGCTTGCGTTGGTTTTCCTCGAAGAGGAGAGGGTGATGCAGCAAGTGTAGCGTAAGTATTTCCCTCAGTTTTGGGAACCAAGGTATCAATCCAGTAGGAGGCTCCTCAAAAGTCCCACGCACCTACACAAACAAACTGAGAACTCGCAACCAACACAATAAATGGGTTGTCAATCCCTTCCCGGCCACTTGCGAAAATGAGATCTAATAAAGATAGTATGATAAGATAAATATATTTTTGGTATTTTATAATATAGATGCAAAAAGTAAAGATGCAAATAAAGGTAGATTGAAAGCAAATAAGATAAGAGATAGACCGGGGGGGGGGGGCATAGGTTTCACTAGAGGCTTCTCTCAAGATAGCATAAGTATTACGGTGGTGAACAAATTACTGTCGAGCAATTGATAGAAAAGCACATAGTTATGAGATTATCTAGGCATGATCATGTATATAGGCATCATGTCCATAACAAGTACACCGACTCCTGCCTGTATCTACTACTATTACTCCACACATCGACCGACTCCTGCCTGCATCTAGAGTATTAAGTTCATAAGAACAGAGCAACGCATTAAGCAAGATGACATGATGTAGATGGATAAACTCATGCAATATGATATAAACCCCATCTTGTTATCCTCGATGGCAACAATACAATACGTGCCTTGCAACCCTTTCTGTCACTGGGTAAGGACACCGCAAGATTGAACCCAAAGCTAAGCACTTCTCCCATGGCAAGAAAGATCAATCTAGTAGGCCAAACCAAACTGATAATTCGAAGAGACTTGCAAAGATAACTCAATCATACATAAAAGAATTCAGAGAAGATTCAAACATTATTCATAGATAAACTTGATCATAAACCCACAATTCATCGGATCTCGACAAACACACTGCAAAAAGAGTTTACATCGAATAGATCTCCACAAGAGAGGGGGAGAACATTGTATTGAGATCCAAAAAGAGAGAAGAAGCCATCTAGCTAATGACTATGGACCCGTAGGTCTGTGGTAAACTACTCACAACTCATCGGAGGGGCAAGGATGTTGATGTAGAAGCCCTCCATGGTCGATTCCCCCTCCGGTAGAGTGCCGACGAAGGCTCCAAGATGAGATCTCGCGGATATAGAGGGTTACGGCGGTGGAAATTGTGTTTTGTGGTGCCACTGGATGTTTTCGGGGTACATAGGTATATACAAGAGGAAGAAGTACGTCGGTGGCCGCCCGAGGGGCCCACGAGACAGGGGGCGCGGCCTCCTATCTCGTGGCTTCCTCGGCAGCTTCTTGATTTGCACTCCAAGCCCTCTGGATCACGTTCGTTCCAAAAATCACGCTCCCGAAGGTTTCATTCCGTTTGGACTCTGTTCGATATTCCTTTTCTTCGAAATACTGAAATGGGAAAAAAAACAGCAATATGGGCTGGGCCTCCGGTTAGTAGGGTAGTCCCAAAAATGATATAAATGTGTAAAATAAAGCCCATAAACATCCAAAAGGGGTAACATAATTGCATGGAACAATAAAATTTTTTAGATACGTTGGAGACAGATCAAGCATCCCCAAGCTTAATTCATGCTCGTCCTCGAGTACGTAAATGATAAAAAAGAAATTTTTGATGTGGAATGCTACCTAGCATAATTCATAATGTAATTTTCTTTATTGTGGCATGAATGTTCAGATTGAAATGATTCAAAATAAAAGATCATACTGATAAAAGAAATAGTAACACTTCAAGCATACTAATCAAAGTAATCATGTCTTCTCAAAATAACATGGCAAAAGAAAGTTCATCCCTACAAAATCATATAGTTAGGCTACGCTTCATTTTCGTCACACAAAGATGTTCCCAACTTCTATACCCCCAATGACAAGCCAAGCAATTGTTTCATACTTAAATAATCTCAAACTTTTTCAACCTTCACGCAATACATGGGCGTGAGCCATAGACATAGCACTATGGGTGGAATAATATATGATGATGGGGATTGTGTGGAGAAGACAAAAAAGGAGAAAGTCTCACATTGACGAGGATAATCAACGGGCTATGGAGATGCCCATCAATTGATGTCAACATGAGGAGTAGGGATTGCCATGCAACGGATGCACTAGAGCTATAAATGAATGCTCAACAAAAGGAAACTAGTGGGTGTGCATCCAACTTGCTTGCTCATGAAGACCTAGGGCATTTGAGGAAGCCCATCGTAGGAATATACAAGCCAAGTTCTATAATGAAAAATTCCCACTAGTATGAAAAAGACAACTTATGACACTCACTATATGAAAAACATGGTGCTACTTTGAAGCACAATATATGAGACTCACTACATAGAGAACAAGGTGCTACTTTGAAGCACAAGTGTGAAAAAAGAGATAGTAACATTGCCCTTTTTTTATTTTTTTATTTTTCTTTTCTTTTTTTCTTTTTTTTGGGCCTTTCTTTTTTTTGGCCTTTCTTCTTTTTTTTTCTTTTTTTGGGCAATGTTCTAATAATGATGATCATCACACTTCTATAGATTACAACATAAGAATTACAACTCGAAACTAGAACAAGATATGACTCTATATGAATGCCTCCGGCTGTGTACTGGGATGGTGCAATGAATCAAGAGTGACATGTATGAAAAGTAATGCTTGGTGGCTTTGCCACAAATACGATGTCAACTACGTGATCATGCAATGGCAATATGACAAAAGTAAAGTATGTCATGATGATGATGAACAGAACGGTGGAAAGTTGCATGGCAATATATCTCGGAATGGCTATGGAAATGCAATAATAGGTAGGTATGGTGGATTTTTTAAGGAAGATATAGGGAGGTTTATGTATGATAGAGCGTATCGTATCACGGGGTTTGGATGCACCGGCGAAGTTTGCACCAACTCTCAAGGTGAAAAAGGGCAATGCACGGTACCAAAGAGGCTAGCAAAGGTGGAAAGGTAAAAGTGCGTATAATCCATGGACTCAACATTAGTCAAAAGAACTCATATACTTATTGCAAAAATTTAGAAGTCATCAAAAATCAAGTACTACGCGCATGCTCCTAGGAGGATAGATTGGTAGGAAAAGACCATCGCTCGTCCCCGACTACCACTCATAAGGATGCACAAGCCATGTACACGTCATGTTTCAAATTTGTTACATAACTTTAACCATACGTGCATGCTATGGGACTTGCTAACTTCAACACAAGCATTCTTTAAATTCATAATCACCCAACTAGCATGACTTTAATATCACTACCTCCATATCTCAAAACAATTATCAAGTATAAAATTGATCATAGCATCCAATTCACTTCCTATGATAGTTTTTATTATACCCAACTTGGATGTTCATCATTCTAGGACCAACTTTATGATAATAGAAAATACCATGCTGTTCTAAAAGACTCTCAAAAAGATATAAGTGAAGCATGAGAGACTAGCAATTTCTTCAAAATTAAGACACCACCGTGCTCTAAAAATTATAAGTGAAGCACTAGAGAAAAAACTATCAAGCTCAAAAGATATAAGTGAAGCACATAGAGTGATCTAGCAAATTCTAATCAAATAGGCTTCTCCCAAAAGGTGTGTACAACAAGGATGATTGTGGTAAACTAAAAAGCAAAGACTAATATAATACACGACGCCCCAAGCAAAACACATATTAAAGGATAGATTTTTTCCCCGTCCCCCGTCCCCCGCGTCGCCCTCCCTGGCGGCGATAGGGGAACCCAGATCCGGCGGCCTTACACCCTTCCCACCTCCCTCCCCACCTCACCGCCACTGGAGGAACGGCCGGCGAAGCCGGCGCCGACTCCCTGGATGGTGGCGGCGGGGCGACTTGGCTGGATCCAGCACTCCCCCCCAATCTGACAGCTCCCTTTCGGTGGTGAGGGTCTGGATCTGAGGCGGCGGCCTCGCTGGTGCGGACGGCGCTCCTGGGAGTGCTCGTCGGTGAGGTAGGCCGGTTCCCCTCGGCTGCGCGGGCAGCGAGGTCCCGGTGGGCGCAGGTCATGGCACGGGGAGGCCCCAGGCTCCCCTCGTTAGATCGGAGGCGATCCTGGTCCGCTCGTGATGCATGATCTCCGGCCGGCCTGGATCTCCGGCATACACGTGCCTACTGATGTTGTGGCTAGTTCGGAGGTGGCGGCAGGGTGCTTGGCCGGGGGAAACCCTTGGCCGCCGGTGGCGGTCACGGCGTCGATGGCGTCCCGGACGCCATTCCCTCCTTGGTGGCGGCGCCGAGGCTAAACCTCCCCTACCTCCCCCTTCCCCTGCGCCCAGGTGAAAACCCTAGCACCGGTGGCTAAGCGGCGGCGGCGCCACAGCGTCATCACCTTCTTGAAGGCGCCGACTTGGGCATGGGGATGCTGGGTGTGCATGGCGAGCTTGTCTGGTTCCTGGTGGCGGCCCGCCTGATCTATTGCGTCGCAACTCCGGGCAGTGTCTCGGGCTGCGGTGCTTCTCTTTCGACCGTGTCTCCGATGGGGACCTCGCCCTTCCTCACCTTGTACATGTCGTGGTGGAGCGGTACTTCATCTCACTCATTGATGGTGGCGAAGATCGGCGGCATGGCACTGTGGAGGCTCGCCGCCCGATGCACGGAGATGGACTCGCGCAGGAGGAGGTTGCTGTCTGGCGTCATGGTGACGTTGATGGCAGAGTGGCCAGACAAGGTAGAAGCCTCAATTTGATCTGAAGACGGACCTGTGGAAGATGGCAGCGACGACACACGAGTGCGTCTGACCGGATTGTGCCACAGACCCGGTATGTGGCTCGGCTGGGGCTTCCGAATATGTTTTGGTTTCCGGCTTTTGATGTTAGGCTTAGGTGAGTGGTTTGGGTAGTGGCCCAGCTAGCACCCCTTCATCATTTTGGAAAGGAGTAGCGGCATGTGTTGCCAAGATGGTGGATTCGGGCTCATTGTTGTAATACTTCGTAAGGTCCTCAAGAATAATCAATAAAGTGGCCGTATGCATCTCCCAGATGTAGAGGCCGGGGGTCATCCTCCTTTTCTAAAAAAATGTAGCGAATAAAAATATAGCTCCAAGTAAAGTTACCAATGAACGAAGACGAAAGAGGGGATGCCTTCCCGAGGCATCCCCAAGCTTAGGCTTTTGGCTATCCTTGAATATCTTGGGGTGCCATGGGCATCCCCAAGCTTAGGCTCTTGCCACCCTTTATTCCATAGTCCATAAAAGCTTTACCCAAAACTTGAAAACTTCACAACACAAAACTCAACAGGAAATCTCATAAGCTCCGTTAGTGAAAGAAAAGAAAACCACCACATAAGGTACTGCAATGAACTCATTCTTTATTTATTTTGGTGTTAAACCTACTGTATTCCAACTTCTTTATGGTTTATAAACTAGTTTACTAGCCATAGATGCATTGAAATAAGCAAACAACACACGAAAAACAGAATCTATCAATAAACAGAACAGTCTGTAGCAATCTGTAACTAACGCAAACCTCTAGAACTTTAAAAATCCTACCAAAATAGGAAGTCCTGGAAAATTTGTTTATTGAACATCAGCAAAAAGAATCAACGCAAAAGCATGTTCCTGTGATTTAACAAAATTATATTCGTGCGCGCATAGTTTCTGTTTTTCAGCAGAATCAAATCAACTATCATCGTAGGTTATCCTATAGGTTCTACTTGGCACAAACACTAATTAAAAGATAAAAACACATCTAAACAGAAGGTAGATGCAAAATTTATTACTAAACAGGAGCAAAAACAAAAAACATAAAGAAAAATTGGGTTGCCTCCCAACTAGCGCTATCATTTAATGCCCCTAGCTAGGCATAAAAGCAAAGATAGATCTAACGAGTGCCATCTTTGGCACTAAATTCATAAGTAGCCCGCATGATAGATTCATAAGGTAATTTGTCTTTCTTTCTTGGAAAGTGTTCCATGCCTTTCTTTAATGGAAATTGGAATCTATTATTCCCTTTCTTCATATCAATAATCGCACCAATCATTTTAAGGAAAGGTCTACCAAGAATAATAGGGCAAGAAAGATTGCAATCTATATCAAGAACGATAAAATATACGGGCACCAAATTTCTATTTGCAACAATAAGAACATCATTGATCCTTCCCATTGGCTTTTTAATGGTGGAATCCGCAAGGTGCAAATTTAAAGAGCAATCATCAAGATCATGGAAACCTAGAATATCACATAAAGTTTTCGGAATCGTGGAAACACTAGCACCCAAATAACACAAAGCAAAATACTCATAATCTTTAATTCTAATCTTTATAGTAGGTTCCCACTCATCATTAAGTTTTCTAATTATAGAAACTTCCAAATTAAGTTTTTCATCATAAGATTGCATCAAGGCATCAACGATATGTTTGGTAAAAGCTTTATTTTGACTATAAGCATGAGGAGAATTAACAACATATTGCAACAAGGAAATACACCCTTTTAAAGAACAATTATCATAATCAAATTCCTTGAAATCCGAGATAGTAGGTTCAACATTATTGGAAGTTGAGGACTCTCCAATCTCACTTTTACCAAAGTTAGCATCAAGATCTAAAGATTCTGAATTATTGGGACGCCTTTTAGGCAAAGTTGATTCATCATCAGTCCCATAATCATCAAAATTCATATTGCAAAACATCGATCTAATAGGAGACGCATCAATAACTTTAAGATCCTCGTCATTATTTTCATGGAAACTAGAAGAACATGCTTTTATAAAACTATCTTTTTTAGCACGCAATCTAGCGGTTCTTTCCTTGCACTCGTCAATGGAAGTTCTCATTACTTTGAGAGACTCATTGATATCATGCTTAGGAGAAGAAGATCCAAGTTTAAGACAATTAACATCAAGCGAAAGTCTATCAACGTTCCTAGCCAAATCATCAACTCTGAGCAATTTTTCTTCAAGCAAAGCATTAAAATTCTTTTGAGAAATCATGAATTATTTCACACTATTCTCAAAATTAGAGGGCATCTTATTAAAATTACCATAAGAATTATTGTAGGAATTTCCATAATTTTTAGAGGAATTACTAGGGAAAGGTCTAGCATTAAAGTTTCCTCTATAAGCATTGTTTCCAAAATTATTCCTACCAACAAAATTCACACCCATAGATTCATTATTATTCTGAATCAAGGAAGACAAAGGCATATCATTAGGATCAAGAGGAGTATTTTTAGTAGCAAACATCTTCATAAGTTCATCCATCTTTCCACTCAAAACATTGATTTCTTCTATAGCATGCACTTTTTTACTAGAAGATCTTTCGGTGTGCCATTGAGAATAATTAGCCATAATATTATCAAGTAATTTTGTAGAATCTCCTAACGTGATTTCCATAAACGTGCCTCTCGCGGCCGAATCTAAGAGATTTCTAGAAGCAAAGTTCAAACCGGCATAAATTTTTTTATGATCATCCATAAATTCAAACCATGAGTAGGGCAATTGCGAAGCATCCATTTCATTCTTCCCCAAGATTGGGCAACATGCTCATGATCAAGTTGTTTAAAATTCATAATATCGTTCCTGAGAGTGATGATCATAGTGGGAGGAAAATACTTAGAGATAAAAGCATCTTTGCACTTGTTCCAAGAATCAATACTATTTTTAGGCAAAGACGAAAACCAAACTTTAGCACGATCTCTAAGTGAAAACAGAAATAACTTCAATTTGACAATATTGTTATCCATATCTTTCTTCTTTTGCATATCACACAAATCAACAAAATTGTTTAGATGAGTAGCGGCATCTTCACTAGGAAGGCCGGCGAATTGATCTTTCATAACAAGATTTAGCAAAGCAGTATTGATTTCACAAGACTCAACATCATTAAGAGGAGCAACCGGAGTACTAAGGAAATCATTATTATTGGTATTCGAGAAATCACACAATTTGGTATTATCTCGCACCATGGCAACAAGTAGTCCAACACACAAGCAAACAGAAAAAAGGGCAAGCAAAAAAGAGAATAGGAGATTGGGAAAGAGAGGGCAAATAAAACGACAAGGGTGAAGTGGGAGAGAGGAAAACGAGAGGCAAATGGCAAATAATGTAAATGCGAGGGAGATGGGTTTGTGATGGGTACTTGGTATGTCTTGACTTGAGCAAAGACCTCCCCTGCAACGGCGCCAAAAATCCTTCTTGCTACGTCTTGAGCTTGCGTTGGTTTTCGTCGAAGAGGAGAGGGTGATGCAGCAAGTGTAGCGTAAGTATTTCCCTCAGTTTTGAGAACCAAGGTATCAATCCAGTAGGAGGCTCCTCACAAACTGAGAACTCGCAACCAACACAATAAATGGGTTGTCAATCCCTTCGCGGCCACTTGCGAAAGTGAGATCTAATAAAGATAGTATGATAAGATAAATATATTTTTGGTATTTTATAATATAGATGCAAAAAGTAAAGATGCAAATAAAGGTAGATTGAAAGCAAATAAGATAAGAGATAGACCCGGGGGCCATAGGTTTCACTAGAGGCTTCTCTCAAGATATCATAAGTATTACGGTGGGTGAACAAATTACTGTAGAGCAATTGATAGAAAAGCGCATAGTTATGAGATTATCTAGGCATGATCGTGTATATAGGCATCATGTCCATAACAAGTAGACCGACTCCTTCCAGCATCTACTACTATTACTCCACACATCGACTGACTCCTGCCTGCATCTAGAGTATTAAGTTCATAAGAACAGAGCAACGCATTAAGCAAGATGACATGATGTAGAGGGATAAACTCATGCAATATGATACAAACCCCATCTTGTTATCCTCGATGGCAACAATACAATACGTGCCTTGCAACCCTTTCTCTCACTGGGTAAGGACACCGCAAGATTGAACCCAAAGCTAAGCACTTCTCCCATGGCAAGAAAGATCAATCTAGTAGGCCAAACCAAACTAATAATTCTAAGAGACTTGCAAAGATAACTCAATCATACATAAAAGAATTCAGAAAAGATTCAAATATTATTCATAGATAAACTTGATCATAAACCCACAATTCATCGGATCTCGACAAACACACCGCAAAAAGAGTTTACATCCAATAGATCTCCACAAGAGAGGGGGAGAACATTGTATTGAGATCCAAAAAGAGAGAAGAAGCCATCTAGCTAATAACTATGGACCCGTAGGTCTATGGTAAACTAGTCACAACTCATCGGAGGGGCAAGGATGTTGATGTAGAAGCCCTCCATGGTCGATTCCCCCTCCGGCAGAGTGCCGGCGAAGGCTCCAAGATGAGATCTCACGGATACAGAGGGTTACGGCGGTGGAAATTGTGTTTCATGGTGCCCCTGGATGTTTTCGGGGTACGTAGGTATATATAGGAGGAAGAAGTACGTCGGTGGCCGCCCGAGGGGCCCACAAGACAGGGGGCGCAGCCTCCTATCTTGTTTCTTCCTCGGCAGCTTCTTGACTTGCACTCCAAGCCCTCTGGATCACGTTCGTTCCAAAAATCACGCTCCCGAAGGATTCATTCCGTTTGGACTCCGTTTGATATTCCTTTTCTTTGAAATACTGAAATAGGCAAAAAACAACAATATGGGCTGGGCCTCCTGTTAGTAGGTTAGTCCCAAAAATGATATAAATGTGTAAAATAAAGCCCATAAACATCCAAAAGGGGTAATATAATAGCATGGAACAATCAAAAATTATAGATACGTTGGAGATGTATCAGTGGGCGAGGGATGTCCATCTGTTGCGATGGACGACGTCGTCGGGGAAGAGGCTCCGGCTGGGCAGCGATGAGGTGGGGGACGAAGGAGGGTGGGGTTTTGCGGCTGGAGTGGAGAGGTTATGGCGGCCTGGGATTTCGAATGGCGAAAAGGGGGCGATGGGAGGGGGTGAAGCATGACTTAGGGACGCGCATGTCCAAAATGTAGGGTGTGTTATAAAAGTACCCCCACCAATTTGAACTAGCGGCCCTTTCGGCTCAGGGTTAGAAGGGGGATTTCACGTGTCGAGATTTGGCAGCTGGAGGGAGTTTTTGCGTGCATTGTAATTTCGGGATAGCAAGGCGCGGGTTGTGAAGGCGCTAGTTTTGGGAGCACGATATCTTAATTTTTGGGATATAACAAGACGCGGGTTGATTTTTAGGGACAAGCCTAACGTGTAGTAATATTGTACTTGTACGTACCAAATCAATTCACCCTTCCCTCAACCAAAAAGAAAACGAAAAAAATAAAACTATTCACACCACACAAAGAGAGAGTCTTGCCCCGTTTTACTATACAAATGCTATTCAAAGCTACTCCATCCTTCCATCTATATAGGGCCTAATGCGTTTTTCGATGCTAACTTTGACCAAATATTAGAGCAATAATATATGACATGCAACTTACACAAAGCACATCATTAAATTCGTCTGTGAAAGGTTCTTTCAATGATATAATTTTCACATTGTGCATGTCATGTACTATTAATAAATTCAATAGTCAAAGGCGGTCTTAAAAATCTCATTACGCCCTATATAGACGGAAGGAGGGAGTATGAATCCATGTTATGTCCGATTAATTTTTTTCGCTTGCTGTATAATGCATGTAACCTACTCATACCAACATTTTAGTGCATTCCAAATGTCTATACTACCGCTGCAATTCAAACTAAATTTGAATTAGTTTCTCTATTTCAATAAGAATCTACAATCATTATTGTTGCCAACTTCAACCATCATTTGTGTATTACCTTAATAACACACCACATGATTACTATAGAGATAGATATGAACTATGTGTACTACATGAACTCGAATTCTATTTTTTGAATACACTTGATGTTGATTCCAAATAATAGTACATTTGATGTACTAATTATATATTCATAATCTAAACCATGTTCCATATGTACACCGTGTTTATCACACAAAGTATAGTGCCCCGCCCCCTACATTATGACAAGTATTTAGACCTGAGTTGCAAAAGCCACACATTAGCCCAAATTATAATCAATGTTCTACATTATGACATCTTCTTCAAGTATCCGTACCCACTTTTTTACAATGAATTATGATCTTTGTTCATATTTTACACCTTCACGATCCTCTTGTATTTGTAGCTAGCTAGCGCTAACTTTCTATCGTGCACGCACATGCCCGCCCCCCTCTCACCCACCCTTAGCGTCCCCCCATCGTGCACGTTCATTATTTCTCTTTAGGTCGTCCACCCGCGGTGTGTGTAGGCCCTCGGCTCCTTATTTCCGGCACACACTGGTCAATATACCTCTCTAGCCAAGTGTGCCTACAACAAACACATATATACTTCCCCTCTTCTCTTCTCACCGTCCATGCCCCCTATGCCCAATACGATTCCACGCAGGTGCACACTCCCGCCCCTCTTTTCATTGATCACATACTCGCACACTCCTCCCCCCTCGACATGGTAGGCCTCTCGCACCACCTCCTAGCCACACCCTCTCCCCCGGTCTGTCTCTCCGAACCTTATTTGCTTCTAACACATGCATGCGTGTATATGAACTGATCTCCCTACATATAGCCAGGTCGACTATAATTCGTTTTCACCAAGCACCAATACACTTACCTCGCTAGTTATGTCTCTCCCTTTCTTAGACACACGACGGTTGATCTTCCTATGTAGTTACGTATGCTTACCACAACCATATCTTCTCCCCTCATCATCCTTGAATACCTCCCAACCCGTCTCTCACACGCACGTGCATAGACAGACAGACATCCCCCGCCCTCTCTTATTGATATTGCATTCATACCCTCCATTTGTCTAGCGGGCCTCTCCCACCATTTGTGAGATGCCACTCCACCACCAACCCTCCGACGCTCTACCTTTGTCTTTTTCCCAACCTTATTCCTCTGCTACACATATCCATGGATGTCGATTGTTCTCCCTCAATACATTGCTAGGTCTCTCTCCTTCCCCACACATATACTAGTCGATCGGTCTCTTCCCCCTTCCCCCCCACACACACTGATAGTCGAACATTGTAGGTAGGTACCCATGCCACGGAGAAGAACTGCACCACTGCCCTCTCAAATTACAGTAGGCCAGCCGCCCTGTATCTTTGACGTGGGCAAAGACAAATTTGATGGCACTCTTTACCGATCGCGCAGCCATACACTTCATCCATGTTTTCAATTCTATCGACATCTCACGTCCATGACTCCGTTTCACACACATTGCGTATGTTACGTTTTTCTGTTTGAGATATCATCAACACATTGCCTCTGTTTCACACAAACCATCTCTCTCACACCCACCCAAGTACGTACCTGCACCTAAAGAAAAAGTGCACGCAGGACGCACGTACTCACGTCTCATTCCCGGCCACACCCGCGCGGGTACACGATGGAGTTCGTTTCTGTACGAAAAGGCAGCCCACGTGACAATTTGTTGCGTGTAGCGGTTGTTTACTCGAAGGAGGGTCGGATATCACACCTAGATGGAACAAAGTTCGACTTGACGTGTTATCATTAAATAAAGTTATATATTCCTCAATGGCATGTACAGAATATAAAATGATTGCCGTGGGGAAAATGGAAAAATGGGTTTGTCTCTCGTCACACCATCTCACACAAGGCGGCCGTGGCCTCTCTCTCTCTCAGCGTTGGTCAGTGATACGGCCGCATCCCGTCCGCCGGTGGAAAGGGACGATGTGCATCGTCTCTCTGTTCGACGATGTTGAGGCAGCACGTCCCGATCTGTGGTACCTGCTGTTCTCTCTGACCAAGCTCCGGCGCGGTAGGGACTTCGCCACTTGCTCGCTGCCGCAGTATGGGCAGATCCCGGCCGCCGACGCCCTCCTAGTAACATCCCGATGACCCTCAGGTACAGCTTCCTCCGGCCTTACTCCACTGCCCATCTTCCCACGTTGCTGCATGTGGATCTTCTTTAGTTGTTTGCTTAAATCGTATCTCGGCCGGCGTACTTTCCATCTTGCAATCTCATCCTCAAACCATTTTTGATAAACCACCATGTGCTATCTTTCCCTTATTACATGGAACATGCTTCTTTTTTGTCGGCGTATGTGTCTTCAACTCGTGTTATTGGGCAGTAATTGTTTCCTCTTGACCTCCTTTTGCAAACAGGGCTATCCATTTTCACCTCGTTGCTATTGCGACCTTCTGGTGAACTGCACAAATCACTTTTTTCTAAAGAGTGTTTTGTGCAGTTCCGCCAAAATGTCACACGGGCAACGTTTTTACATTTCTGTGGGATTGCGGAAAGGGAGAGTGGTTTTGCTATCCTCCTCATCCAACTCTGTGCCTAATCTTCTCCAACAAGAAGTTAGTCCAAAAGAGAGATCGTAGAGGTGATCGGCTTCTATTTATGTGTGTTATGTTTTATCATCTAGTTCCACTATTATTGTAATCACACTGACTGGATATCTTTGCAAACAGGGATGGTCCGCTCGATTTTAGTGGAGCTGCACAAAATGATCGGATTGTGGTGTCCTTCATACACCTCTTTTTGGCTACAGAGCTGGGTGAAACTAGCTGCCAAGCAATGAACACTACGCCAAGGAAATGGAGCCATGCCTTCGAACAACATTGATCAATTATATTTTTTTCTTTATTTGTACACCTTCTCACAACTTTGTCTTTAGTTGTGATGTGAATATTGGCGCTGATCTATGAACCATTGAGATGCATTAGCCATGGTAGTTTCATTTGTATTTGATGGAATGTTGTAACGAGATAATCTCAAGGCAAGAAACATGAATCCTAAGTTGAAACCTTTTTTTTCCTGCGGGAACCAAAGTTGAAACCTTCATAGCATCACAGTACAATTTCAGTAAAATTATGCATACATATAAACAAATCCTGAAGGATTGATAGCAATGCCGAAAACAATTCAACTTCGTTTTGATGACCTGTTGGACATCCTTCATCCGGCTCCACCTGCCATGCAGCAATATTGAGTGCACAACACAACTTCGGGGAAAGATTCACCCCGGTCGTTGCACCGCAGTAGGAATGACTAGTGAGCAGTCAAATCACCGAGCCCCACCTTCGCCACAATAAGTTTCTCGGACGATGTTACCATCATTTCTCTGTTCCTTGAATCCACTAGTACTCCCATATTCCCATAGTAATAAGTTGCTCGGGTGAATCAACCATCACTATATCCGCTCACGTGTGATGACCACAGGAGCTATCCATTCAGATTGCATGTTAAAAAAATAAAGGTCGATAACTAATGTGGCAAACTTTAAAAAAAAAACTAATGTGGCACCTCGGGCCAACGTGGCCAGATCGCATTTTGCACGAGAAATTACAAACCATGTTTTGTTGACATGTGGTCCCGTTCCAACATATCAGTGAGACGACGGCAAGTCCTTTTCTACTAGTATTTCCGAATGGACGTGTAGGCCGGGGCGCCTCTTCATGTACCATGGCAAACTGGCAACCGTCCACCGACTCTTCGCCTTTCCCTCTCGATTTGGAGCTGCTATCGCATGCTCTTCCTCTCGCTCCTCCATTTTCCTTCAGCCCTTCACCCTTCCTTCTGCCATTGTTCGATCGTCTTCTCCATGGAGGGAACAGGCCGGAAACGACCCTGTTATTCTTGCCCCGATCTGAAAGATGACGTGGTGGAGGAACTCACTGATCGGTGTGACGTCATCACCTCGGCTAGCATGGCAGGTTCATTCAAGACCATTCTCGACTCAACTAATAACATAAAGGAACCCAAGGGTCAAGGAGCGGTTTGATCTCCCCTATCTTCTTCGTCGTGACCCTGATGACTACTGGCACGGGGACGACGGAGGCCTCGCCTTGTGCAAGTTGATGCCGCTTGATAATGATACGTATAATGTTAAGATGCCATCGCTTGAGGGCAAGGATTGGGCAGGCGCAAATGGAGATTTGGTTGTTTATATTGGGTAGAACTGCGAGTGGGAACTTGTGAATGTGTACACTCGTCACCGGGTTCCACTTTGAAAAATCTCAGCAGACTGCCCAGAGGTTGAGCACACCGGTATTCTACGCACGTTCAAATATGATCACGGTGACTGTCTTCTATGGAAGATAGCAATTTATCGAGTTCCCAACCGCTCTTGGAATTACAAGAACTATGAAGTTGTTGCTATCTTCGACAAGCTTGTTGCCGTCCTTTGTGGTTCGACTCGATGGATATTGCTCAAAAATTAGTTTCTATACACAGATATGTATTGTGATGCAATTCAATATGAGGATCTTGTGTTTTCTTCCACCGCTCATGGCACTGTTTTTGCATGGGATCCTCGTAGTTTCGGTACGTTTGTCTTCCATCGTAATTATAATTGTTTCATCCACATGCATGCCGGTTAGCAAGTTTCCCTTTACTAATTAACCTTCTTCTTTTGTTTCCAAGGTCCTATGAACATTCCACAACCTATACTTGAAATTTTTTATAACCAAGGGTGTCGGGGATATACCCCGCGGTGTAACCCGGCCGGAAGTATAACCCGGCCGGACTTGGCGACTCACTAATGACCCGCCCTGGCTAGACGACACACTAAGTGACTTGCCTGATCCTGGCGACTTATGGGTGACCTGGCAAGCGGATCAGAGGAGCAACAAGACCCAGGGGCCCAGGAGGTTCAAGGCCCAGAAGGCCGGCTTACGTTATTGTAGGCCGGCTTAAGAGGGAAGGCGTGAGGAATATCTTCCTTACAAGGAATCAAGACCCGGACTTGTATCCGGCTTGTAGTAGAAGATAGGCTAGTCCTAATCCTATTTGAACTCCACATGTAACCCGCCCCTCTAACTTATATAAGGAGGGGCAGGGCACCCCAAAGAGGGACAAGAAGCAAGAAACAATCTCTAGGGCTAGACACAACTAGAGGAGAGCCGGTTTACGGCGACTCCCTCGTGATGATAATGAGATCTAGCCTCAAACAGCATGTAGGGTTTTTACCGGATGATGTTTCCCGGGGCCCGAAGCTGTCTAAACCCTTGTCTTGTGTTGCGTCTCTCGATTCCGCTCAACCCCTCTCAAGCTACCATATAGATGTGTTGGCTTCGCGACTAAGTCCTCACACTAAGGACATCGACGTGTTAATTCCACGACAGTTGGTGCCCACCATGGGGCCTGTGCACGACGGTGTTGAGTTCTTGAAGGGATCTTAATTAGGGTTTCGAGAAGCTCGTAATTTCCATATGAAGAAAGGTCAGTTTCGGAAGAAGCTTACAGTCTGCCGGGTCAGCATACGGAAGGACTTGCATCAACTCTAATCTCATCGGTTGAGATCAAGGAAATTATTGGCAAGTCGCCATGGATGATCTCTATAGTTTTTGATCCAATCTGTATTGGCTGTCAAGTCGCCATGGATTCAACCCACGTGTATCTATGGAAGGAAAATAGAAGTCGTCGTTCGATCTGATCCGCAGCCAAACCGAATTGAAGTATCCGGAACAGAGGGCTGGACCCCGGCCTAGTCATCTTGCGCTGTTTGCAAATCGGGGTCAAGGGAATTAATGAAAAGGAAAGAGAATTAAAAAAGAGGGGCCACAACTCGGAGGAAGTCACGTGTGTCAATCAATTGGTAAAAGCAACCACGGCCTTGACCCGGATTCGACGTCGCCGAGCTGCAAAAGATTTGATCCCGAGTCATCGCTGCGACCCGCCTCGGAGTCGTTAACCCGCTGCTCTGATCCGAGTCGCGATCTCTTAAGCCGCCCCGGATGTGAGTCACCTCGCCTCCTTGAACCGGCATCCACGGAGCGGCCTCGCCAAATCACCGCCGAGTCATACCGCCCGGACTAAGTCGCTGCTCCGGCCGACTCTAGCGCCGCCCCGCGTCGCACCAGCACTATTTCCACCGAGCCGCCGTGGTTTTTGAGTCACCTCTGTGCCACTCCTTCAAGTCGCAGTTCTGCTGCGCGTTGAGCCGTCGGGGCGCATCGAGCCACTGGGGGCCGTGTTGAGTCGCCGGCCTGATGGTTGTCCACCGCAAAACAGCTTCCCATCGTGTTTTCAGACCGCTTCAAGCCGCCGCTTGCCGCTCGCTCCTCGCCTTGCCGAGGGACATGTGAGTTGCCATTACAGTCACGCGTCGAGCCGGATTTTCCCTTCTCCGCCGTTGCGTTTCCTGAGCCGACAAGTCTCCTCAAGCTGGGCCTGCCTTGCAATGCACCTGTCTTTTGTCCATCTTCAGGAACGTTTGCTGCCGCCAAGGGGCCTCCTATTTTTGAAGCTGCTATCTCTACCCATAGATCTTGCAATACACCAAATGATGTTGAGTTGGAATAAAATTGCGGCAGAGAAATTACCAAGAGTACTTACCGAGCTATCCATTAATGGACATATATTCAGCCTATACAAATATCTACTATTGGGTGATCAGCAGTCGGCGGACCAGCTGCTATTCAGAGTTGGCTGGTGGTCACCGGCCGTCAATGGAACATGTTCATAAATCTAAGTGGGCTACTGACTGGATTATGCTCGAGAAGTTGAAAGTATTGCTGCTACCACATGCCCGTTTTACAAAGGAGGGAGAAAGACAAAGGAAGTTCACGTGAGTGTTGTGCTACATCACATCAGTAGGGTTCCATGTATATATATATTATCTAATGTCAGTATCCGCGTTCATCCGATAAGAAACATCAGGTGATATCTATTTAAGCTTATTTCATAAAAGCACAATATTGTTTTTGTCAAAGAACAATTATTTTGGCCGGTAATATTTTTTATGCAGAACGACTATTAAAAAAAGGGGGGAGTGGTGTTATGCAGCGGATGCATGTTCAGCTGTGTCGCGTGGCTCCACGGGCACGCATGTCACGGTCTAGTTTACATCAAACGGGCCAGCTGACTCACCCGTCTGCACCGCCTTACAACGCCACGGACGACTCGCCCGTCCGCCCTCGCGGCCGGTTCACGTGTCCGCGCCATCTTACAACATGGAGGATAACTCGCTCGTCCGTGATGGTTTACAACACTATGGGCGATTTACCCGTCTAACCCCGTGGCCGACTCTCCCGTCCATGCCGCTTTACAATGCCACAGCCGATTCATTTCTTGTCCAGGTGAATCAGGTGATATCTTTCTAAAGTATAAATTTGGCACAAATTCCTTTTTGTCAAAAAACAATTACTCTGGCCTGCGATGTTTTTGATGCAGGACAATTGTTCATTACATCAAAATAACGTGGTTGACTCGCCCGTCGGCGCCGGTTTATAACTCCGCGCCCGACTCAGCTATTTGTGCTGCCTCTGAAGCCTCGGTCGTCTTTACCGTCCGTCTCTCGCGGCCTGGTCTACATCAACACACTGGGCCGCGCCTGTCTGCGTGAGCTGTTCATTGAGTATGAGCAAGTCACTACTTGGGAAGCCCAGTTTCTCTTCCAACAAATTGGAGGCAAATTATCATATATTATCAACCACCGTATGCACTGGATGGCTCAGTGGATAGGTGCACAAGTCGCCAGCACTACGGTTTGGTTAACTTCAAACAGCCAGTTGGAAGGAACCATTGGACGAGTTGCTGACACGGCTCATACGGGATCATTTATAACCCACCGCATTCACCTCAACCTTCTGTGGATAATCACTGGCCTAACATATTAGGTGAAATCCATCCAATATATTTTATATTACATATTATTTTCTTCAAAAGAGCAATTACTTTGGTTTGCAAGTTGTCCCATGCAAGATTCAAACCGGTCTATATCACGGTTAATTATGGAGAATCTCAAGCCAACTCTTCAAGTCGTCTTGAGACTCGGGGGCTACAATGGTATGACTCGGCAAAATTAGCCGGTTTCAATAAATTCAAGATCATTGAAGGGAAAAATAACCCGGCCCCGGAGATTACTGATAGATCGATGAAAATTTAAAAGCCGTCAGAAGATTTCCGGCTCAAAATAAGGACTCTGGTTTAAAATCTGGCTCAAAAGACATCTTTCTCCCACAAAGCACTGAAGCTCGCAAATTCGGCTCAAAATCTGGCTCAAGGTAAATTTGTCCCTCACAAATTTTCGAAGCTTTCAAATCCAGTTTAAAGTTCTGGTTCAAAAAGAATTAATCTCTCGCAAAGATCGAGTTCTCAAACAAAGTAAAGGTTGCCAAAAAGAACTTGCTGCCATGATGCACAGTTCAAAACATGGGTATCCTGCCTTACGGCTTATCTTATTATGGTCACTTGGGGGCTTCCTGCTCATCGGGCATAGCTATCAGTACCCTCTTGATCGGCGCAATGCCAAAACTTATATGGTCACTTGGGGGCTTCCTGTTCAAACATAGGTCGTATTCGAACCAAAGAGAACATAGCTGCCGATACCCTTTTGATTAGCAAACTGCTGAACCTACTTGGGGGCTTCTTGATCGTATCCGAATCATAGCTCAACCCCTTTGGGAATCGACGTGGATCGTATTTGAATCAGCGTCATTAAACAACTTTTAAGGTCATTTGGGGGCTTCCTGTTCAAACGTATGTCGTATTCGAACCAAAGAGAACATAGCTGTCGATACCCACTTTGATCGGCAACGCCAAAGCCACTGGGGGCTATATGATCGTATTCGAATATTAGCTTAACCCCTTTGGAACGGTTTACTGATCATATTCGAATCATAAGCCTCAAAAAATTTATCTATTTTTATACAATCGTAAGTATTTGAGTTGTCACAAATATCATATGTGCCGGCTCTTACAGAGTTGAGTTATCAAACTTCACTGTCCGGGTCACATAAACCGGCGGTATCATTCAAAGGATCATAGAGATCTTGTGATCTACTTGTGTGCAGGATAAGACTACATTTGGGTGGTTACCCGCCCTGGCTTTTGACATATGTTGTTTAAACTCTGTGCAGGATCTACAGAGCTATGGCTTACATAAATGATCAAGTTCAAGCCCATCATCAAAGATTGAAATTGATGTCTCAAAAGGGTTATTAATTCTTGATTTTCTCAAAGGCTACACGCCACCGGGTTACAATGAATGCGCATCGGCCAAGAGCCGCCAGGTATTTAAACTCCGGATTTACTTGTCAACCGATGAGGTATTCAAATCTTAAATAGCCAAAACAGGCTGGATTTTCATGATGATATTGAATGATTGAGGTTTTCATACCGGATTATATTGTTCAAATCTTAAATAGCCAACATGGCTGGATTTCTATTATGGTTGAGGTTTTCAAAGTTGCTTCAGCGCAATGGCTATTATTTTATCAATGGATATGATTTATTCTACAATGAAAGGAATAGTCCCGAGTCGCTACAGGCTTACGACCCGGCACTTGAGGGCTACATTATTCAAATTGAGATTACATCGAATATACAAGTCCCATGTCACTGCCAGCATGCACCATGGCACTTGGGGGCTAATGCAAAGTCAATTTTTGCTCAACTTATTGAAGACCCAACTCATCACATTTTAAATGAGCCGGCCCTTGGGGGCTACCAATTGCTCCTATCGAAAATTCAAGGTACACAAGCCACTGTTCATTACATTAAGAGATCCACTACTCAGTTGGTAAAGTACAAAACTCTTAACCTTATGGACGTGGGTTCAAGCCCCATGGTGGAGATTACATCATATGATGTTATTATTAATGAATTATTTACAAAGTCCCTGCTCATTATTACATAATGACCCGGCCCTTGGGGGCTACACTGGTTGAAGTTTTTATGAGCATAAGGCAATTACAAGTCCCAGGTTTCTGCAAGGATGACAACCCGCTTGGGGGCTACATATGTGGAATATTCAATTTATGACTAATGATTGACATGAATAACCCGGATTTCTTCAAGGTTGCAACACTTATATTGAAGCAAGTCTTAAGTTATCACTATGTTCTCCTCTTAAGACTTGGGGGCTACAAGTATTATGCATATAAAGAAGGAACATCTTCAAATTCTCAGCTTTGAGTAAATCAGGAAGATCAATTACATGACCCGGTGTCAACAACAATTATGAGTCGACATCATCAGTCTTTTATAACCCGGAGATTTTGGAAATTATAACTCGGCAAGATCTACATCTTTAAGCCGGTTGAAAATCAGATGAGTATTTCAAGACCTATATTATTAAGCCGGCGCTTTGGAAGCCGTTTCAAATGGATTATTTGTTTACAATATTTCTTCTACAAGAAAATTGATTGTGAATCTGGTCTATTGACCCGGATTTTCTAGAAGAAGGAAATGACAAGGACTTAAGGATGTTTAGAAGCCGGTTTACAAGAATTCTTAACCCGGAGCACAACCTGTAAAATTTGTTCTTATTTTGCAGCATAAGTTTACCATGGATAAATCCAAGCTAAACTTGGGGGCTAATGTCGGGGATATACCCCGCGGTGTAACCCGGCCAGAAGTATAACCCGGCCGGACTTGGCGACTCACTAATGACCCGCCCTGGCTAGACGACACACTAAGTGACCCGCCGGATCCTGGCGACTTATGGGTGACCTGGCAAGCGGATCAGAGGAGCGACAAGACCTAGGGGCCCAGGAGGCTCAAGGCCCAGAAGGCCGTCTTACGTTATTGTAGGCCGGCTTAAGAGGGAAGGCGTGAGTAATATCTTCCTTACAAGGAATCAAGACCCGGACTTGTATCCGGCTTGTAGTAGAAGATAGGCTAGTCCTAATCCTATTTGGACTCCACATGTAACCCGCCCCTCTAACTTATATAAGGAGGGGCAGGGCACCCCAAAGAGGGACAAGAAGCAAGAAACAATCTCTAGGGCTAGACACAACTAGAGGAGAGCCGGTTTACGGTGACTCCCTCGTGATGATAATGAGATCTAGCCTCAAATAGCATGTAGGGTTCTTATCGGATGATGTTTCCCGGGGCCCGAAGCTGTCTAAACCCTTGTCTTGTGTTGCGTCTCTCGATTCCGCTCAACCCCTCTCAAGCTACCATATAGATGTGTTGGCCTTGCGACTATGTCCTCACACTAAGGACATCTGACGTGTTAATTCCACAACAAAGGGGGAGATGATGATGGTGATGATCACGAGCATGAGGACGAGCATAACGTATATACTCAGTGGCGCCTGGCAATTAATTCAGATGGATCACCTCTTCTTGTCTGTATACAATGCACTGAGTTTGTTACTACTGAGGGAGCACGTGTTGTCTCCCATGGTCCCACTCTTCGGACCTATTCCAACACCCGTTGCATGGTATTCGGGATGGATACTAGTGTGCTAGCGCAAACACCTTCTCCGTGGTACAGAATTGATAGTCTTGGAGAAAACTCGCTCTTCCTTGGACAAAACCAACCGATGATGGTGAAAGGCGATCCAACTGCTATTGAGACAATGTTACTAGTACCATTTATTGAGAAGAAACTGTGCCTATACCTCGGACATTTGGGTGGTTCCCTACCCTGGTACTGATATAGTAGGCCGCTTCAGCCTGGATGATCAGTCCTGCGTTGGTTTTGAGATCAACAATAGATGGCCCATCCCAGAGAATCACTTGTGGTTCAAAGCAAGTGTTTCCAACGCCGAGGATTGGTTGAGTTGAAGTTCATTTCATTGCTTGTTATTTGTTGTCTGATGAAAACTTTAGTATTTATAATGTATCCTCGTTGTCAATGTGGGTTGATGACCTGTTGTATGTAATAAAATGATATGCCCGTGATAAACTTACTAAATTTATGAATGGCTTTCGAGTCGCTTCTCTGAGTGAGTGGTGCAACGAGGCAAAAACATATTTTCCGAATACATAATTGTATGTGCATTGCAACAGGTTATCGGATGAGGCCAATCAACAATAGTAGTACACTATCTGTACTAGCTTCACATGCTTCGCGTGTCGGGTGGGTGTTTTTACTATAGCCATATGTTAATGTGTTCGCTGTACGTAACCAGCTCCTCGAATCCTCGATACTAGTACTATATAAGTAGTAGGAGTAGTAGGGTGGCATGGGCCAGAACAAGCATTCACGTCCTGGAGTACGGCACACGCCACCACCACGACATCCATATGACACCATATTTCTTGGATCTGTGCTAGAGCAATCTCTTCAACCTCGTCGTTTCTCTAACTTCAGCCATCACGTGGCGGGCGAGGTGGGGGTTTACCGATAGTCGGTTTCCTCAACTGCGGTTCCACTTGCAAGGCCAACCCCAACGCACGACCCCAAACGGACCTCCGTTTTGCACGAACTCCAATGATAATTTTGACTAGAAAAGCAAGACCAAAGAAAACAAGAACCACAAGAATACATTTTACTAGAAGATATCCAACTTCCATAACTGCTCTTGTAAGTTGGATTAGTGCCTTCTTGATGCATTCATTGTTGATCTACGGAGGCTCGATCTTGCGTGCTTCTTTCTTCTTCGAGTGTAAAGAAGTAAACGTTGCTTCCTCGCATCTAGTATCATGTCTAGCCTCTATTCTAGTAGGAGTATCAACAAGTGCACTAGTCTCATCCCTAGCCTCTATGCTAGCTAAAAGTGCTAGAACATCTACTAAATTGCGCTCTATCAATACATCGGTGTACTCTTCTTCCCAATACCAAAACTTGCTTCCATTCTACTCCCTCCGTTCCACAATACATGCCTTCTATTTGTCAAAATATAGATGTATCTAGACATGTTTTAGTATATAGGTACATCCATTTTTGGACAAATGGAAGTCAAGTATTTTGGAACGGAGGGAGTACACAATAAATTTTTTAAGTTAGCACAACTAGTCTAATCCGAGAGCACAACTGAAGATTTGGTCAGGTTCTTCCTCCTTTTGCCGACACGTGGGACATCCAACATCTAGGTCATGTCATGCAAGAAAATAGAGTGGTAGTTGAAGCCACGTGATGTGCATCTTGGGTTAAACTGTAAATAGAATCTTACTACTATTGACTAACTCCAAAAGCGGCCACCGAAGATCTTTATTGGATTTGTTTTTCATCACCAGCACGTCGAGGTGAAAGATGTGCAGGTTCAGTGGGTCCTATTGAATTTTCACTAACATGTGGGACCGCATGTGAGCAAATAGACGATGGGCTCCGCGCGTCCGCTGGCTGGCTAAGAAGAGAGATAGAGGAGGGCTGAGCACGCACTCCAGGAAATTTGTTCTACATAACCAGCACCTCGATATTCGCGTGTGGTTGTTTCTAGAATAAAAAAAGGAGGTAACCCTACTTATGTTACTCCCACTACGCCTAGCCTAAGGTTAGTAGGTGACCTTGCGCTTGGCTCTTTGCCTCTTCCGGAAGTTGATGGTTCTACAGTAGTACTTCTGGCAATCTGACACCAAATGAACTGCTGCACATCCACCACTTGTAAGCAAAAGCTTCTCCTCGTGCTGTGAGCCACCGCGCACGCGTTGGCGAGGGAGAAGGTGTAATCAAGATTCTCATCGTTCTGCGAGTTGAGGGGACACATCAAAGTTATTTAGTACGTACTCTCTCCAAAAAGGGCTGACCATGTCATTGCTACCATCCCGTGCTCTGTCATTGAGTACGTGCACTGTTCACGTGCCAGCGAGGAGAAAAATATATTGCGTAGGTGCCATCGAAGTGCATGACTCACTTATGCACTGCTTATTTGATTATCTCCATTTTCTTACATGACACGTGCACCTTGATGCTAGATGTCTCACGTGTTAGGAAAAGGATGAACAAAGCTCACGTAAAAGAAAAGAGTTGAAGAGCATAGATTCCCGACGACCGAGAAGGAGCAAGGAACCTCGCGGTGGAGCGTCTGCAAGGAACCTTGCGTGTTTTCCCCTGTTTTTGCCTCCTTCCCACCTATAAACAAATAAAAGAACATGAACTTTTCGCTAACCACTAGAAACGGTACATCAGGATGCTAAGTTGAAGATGTTTTATACTCCCTCTGTTCCCAAATATAAGTCTTTTTAGAGATTTCAATAAGGGACTACATACGAAACAAAATGAGTGAATCTACACTCTAAAATATGTCTACATACATCCGTATGTTGTAGTCTATTTGAAATGGCTAGAAAGACTTATATTTAGGAAAGGAGGGAGTAGTTTATATTGAATTATTGATAACCACGCAACAAGCCACGCATGTACAGGACGCATGCAGCCACGCATGTACACAAGCCAATGCACTAACTCCATCCGATCCAACTCATGCACATACGTGCACAACATGGAGCACACAACGCACGTACACAACACGTGCATGCACACACGCTCGGCCGTGGAATGCACGTGAATAACACATGCATGCGCACACACTCGGCTGCATGGAGGCATGTGCTATCTGCGGCGACGTCTGGTTTGTCGTGCTACGGCGAAGCTCGCACGCAATGGAGCATACACATCTCTTGCAGGACCTCTTTGCCGTCATTGCTCAACTACTAGTCAGAGATGAAGATGACCACAGCCTTGGCCTTAGAGCGAGCACCGATGGAAAAACACGCACGCTGCACGCACACGAGCACGTACGGAGTGCCCACGATGTGGTGGTGGTGCATCCCCAATCGCCTCTACTCCTTCTACGCACGTTGTCTATCAAGGCGGCTGCATGCTAATGATGATGTGGGTGAGATCTTCTAGGACTCAGATGATGACGAGGAACATTATGAGACACAAGGTGACGTACACCGTCAAGGTCCACGGTCAAGGGGGTGCTAGTAAGTGCTTAGATGTGCTTAGAGCAAGTATAATAGAGTTGGGTCAGCGGACTATAAGGAATAAACTAGTATATTTCTGCTTAGTTGGAGGAAAGAGAAGAGGAGAGCGAAGGTAAGAGGGTTCTTCGTGAAGAGCCAGCTCTAGCACGTGCTCCTAGGCACTTTGTGAGAATGAAAGGTGGGCCACATCATAAAAATGTAGTACACTCTTTTGATCTACTATTGTACATGTTGACTATAAGATGGGCTGTAGATGACATGGCACTGGCTTATAGCCAGTAGCTGGCTATACTATTAACCATGCTCTTAGATGAGGTGCTAAGTGCATTAAATGGCTTAGTAACTCAAGTCTTCAATGCATAGGTGCTTAGTTTATTGGTGCCACATCATATAGTATGCCTACGTGGCAGGCTTAGCAGCTATACATGGTGGAGCACTGGGAGAGGCCAAGGCTGGTCATAGTGGGGAGTAACTTATACTATAACATATTACATGTTACTCTAAACATCTCTATAAACCGGAAAGGAGGGAGTAGTAACATAGACTAGTGTCATAGAGTATGGGAGCACATGATATTTCCCCGTCCGGACCTTCTTGGCCCAACAAAAACCCCTCCCCCCTCTAGCGCATGCTTCCTGCCTGGCGCCAGCTGAGCCCGCCGCTCCACATTGATGGCAAGTCAGGGCGACGCGACCTCTCACTGCTTCCGCCGTTGAAGTGGCGCACCGACCAATGGCACCGCCCGCTGCACGCCCGGCACTTCAGACTACATAGTGGAGAGTAACTTCAGAGCAAGTACTACAATTAGATGGCATAAGCAGGCTATAAGGATTTAAATATAGTATTTGTGCTTAGTTGAAGGAGAGAGAAGAGCAGAGAGAAGAGAAGCGGATTGTAAACGTGTAGCCGGTTGTACTCCAACATAATTTGTCAGACAAAAGGTGGGGCCATTATTAATGATATAGTATTTATACTAAAGGGACTAACGGACACCTTAATTACTCTGTTTTTTTAGACAAACCTTGGTGGGGCTATTATTGACCTTTTTTTGGGCTATTACTGACTTGGACGTGGGGTTTGGGGGCCAAAGGCCTACTATTATATTCGCACGACCGACCTGACATGCTCTACCCTAGCCACCGCTGTATCATATGGTCTCACACCGTTCCAGATCTTAGCGCCGCCACGCATTTCTTCTCCATCCCTCCTTCCGACATGCACCGCGAGAAGGGAGAACAGTCCTCCGAACCCCGCCTTTCGTGATCCTGTACGGGAGAGGGGAAATCATGTTTTTGGGGATCACACTCCTGTGGCTACTGCCAGCGACGACTTCCTCAACGACAGCCTTCTTCCCCGGCCTCGGTAACCTCTTCATCAACGACATGAGTGACAACGTCAACCACATCAGTTCTTCTCCCGCTGTACAGTATGTGATTCTGTCCTCCTAGTTTAGTACGCATCATTACTTTGATGTTTGCAATTGTCGTCATGATCTATTTACTGCTGATTTGGATTAAATCTCATACTAAATTGCTCATATATTCAACAATCCAATCCAAAAACCTGATTACAGGCAATTTACTCCGAGTGGTTTTGCTGCGCTTTTGAAGCCACGTACTTTTAAGGGGGTGCAATATAAAAGGTGGCGCACACGAGCAATATATTGGTTTCAGATCATGTACAACTATGACTCCACTAAGGGTAAGCCTGAGGGTGATCTTAATCCTACACAGCATGAAGCTTTTCAGAACATGGATACCCTCTTCAAAGCCGCCCTGCTGAGTGTTCTTGACGATTCCATTGTGGATTCATATATGTCGTTTGACAACGGCAAAGACATGTGGGTTGTGCTTGAGGCCACGTTTGGGCCCTAGGGCGCTGGCAACGAGTTGTACGTCATGGAGAAATTCTGTGACTACAAGATGACTGATGAGCGCTCTGTTGTTCAGCAGACTCATGAGATATAGTCACTCTCTAAGGAACTTGAGTACTTTAAGTGTGTGTTGTCGGACAAATTTGTTGCTGGGCCCATCATTGCCAAGCTTCCACCTTTGTGGAACGGTTTTTCTACTTCTCTGAAAAACAAGAGACATGAGTTTTCTGTTTTGGATCTCATTAGCACTCTTGATTTTGAGGAGAAGGCAAGAGCAAAAGACACACGTGCTCGGGTCGCTGAGGGAGATTCTAGTGCCCACATGGTACACGAGAAGAACTTCCATCCCAACTAGCCCCAAAACAACAAGAACAAATCTCAGGGGAAAGGCAAGTTTGATGCAAAGAACAAGCCGTCACATTCTACCAACTTCAAGAAGAATTCTCATAACAGGAAGGGATAGAAATCTCAATTTTGGTAGCACCGCACAAAATTTATATGGCTGCATCTACCTGCTATCAGCTAACCTCATGGTGCTCTAGGTATTCCTACATTCGTAACTAGGTACAATGACCACCGCAAGATGAAATTAGCTTATTCATACGTTGATACGTCTCCGTTGTGTCTATAATTTTTGATTGTTCCATGCCAATATTATTCACTTTCATATACTTTTTGGCAACTTTTTATATTATTTTTCGGACTAACATATTGATCCAGTGCCCAGTGCCAGTTCCTGTCTGTTGCATGTTTTTTGTTTCGCAGAAACCCAATATCAAACAGAGTCCAAACGGAAAAAAATGGATGGAGATTTCTTTTAGAATATTTATGATTTTCTGGAAGTAAAATCAACGCGAAACGAGGTGGGCACGAGGTAGGGGGACGCGCCCTACCCCCCAGGCGCGCCCCTGAGCCTCGTGAGCCCACCGTAAGGCGGTTGACGCTCTCCTTCCGGCGCAAGAAAGCTAATTTAATGAGAAAGATCTGGGCGAAAGATTCACCCCAATCGGAGTTACGGATCTCCGGATATAAAGGAAACGGTGAAGGGGTAGAATCTGGCGAACGCAGAGAACGCAGAAACAGAGAGATAGATCCAATCTTGGAGGGGCTCTCGCCCCTCCCAAGCCATGGGAGCCAAGGACTAGAGGGGAAACCCTTCTCCCATCTAGGGAGAAGGTCAAGGAAGAAGAAGAAGAAGGGGGGCTCTCTCCCCCTTGCTTCTGGTGGTGCTGGAACGCCGCCGGGGGCCATCATCATCACCGCGATCTTCACCAACACCTCCGCCATCTTCACCAACATCTCCATCACCTTCCCCCTTCTATCTACAGCGGTCTACTCTCCCGCAACCCGCTGTACCCTCTACTTGAACATGGCGCTTTATGCTTCATATTATTATCCAATGATGTGTTGCCATCCTATGATGTCTGAGTAGATTTCTATTGTCCTATCGGTGATTGATGAATTGCTATGATTGGTTTGAGTTGCATGTTTTATTGGTGCTGTCCTATTGTGCCCTCCGTGTCGCGCAAGCGTGAAGGATTCCCGCTGTAGGGTTTGCAATATGTTTATGATTTGCTTATGGTGGGTGGCATGAGTGACAGAAGCACAGACCCGAGTAAGTAGGTTGTTTGCGTATGGGATAAAGGGGACTTGATACTTTAATGCTATGGTTGGGTTTTACCTTAATGAATCTTTAGTAGTTGCGGATGCTTGCTAGAGTTACAATCATAAGTGCATATGATCCAAGTAGAGAAAGTATGTTAGCTTATGCCTCTTTCTCAAATAGAATTGCGATAGTGATTACCGGTCTAGTGACATAGTCAATTGCTTAGGGACAATTTCGCAACTCCTACCACCACTTTTCCACACTCGCCATATTTACTTTAGTTGTGTTTTTATCTAAGCAGCCCCTAGTTTTTATTCTTGTGCTCTTTACTTTCTTGCAAACCTATCCTATCACACCTACAAAGTACTTCTAGTTTCATACTTGTTCTAGGTAAAGCGAACGTCAAGCGTGCGTAGAGTTGTATCGGTGGTCGATAGAACTTGAGGGAATATTTATTCTACCTTTAGCTCCTCGTTGGGTTCGACACTCTTACTTATCAAAAACTGTTGCGATCCCCTATACTTGTGGGTTATCAAGACCTTTTTCTGGCGCCGTTGTCGGGGAGTCATAGCATGGGGTGAATATTCTCGTGTGTGCTTGTTTGCTTTATAACTAAGTAATTTTTATTTGCTGTTCTAAGTTGTTCTCTATCTTTATTATGGATATGGAACGCAAAATACCAAAAAAATTAGCTGTACTTGCTACTCATGAGGATGGGGTAACTTCTAAAACCCTCGATTCTCATTATGTGAAAGATATTGTGTACTACTTTGATAATCCTGAGAAAGCCCCATTCAACTTTATAATGGGAGACACGTTGGATCAACATGAATACTTTAGGGATTATCGCTCGACACAAAAAGGGAAACTATTATGGGATCAATTTATTATGTTGCGTTGGTATGCCTGGAATCTATGCATGAGATATGATATTACTTGTTGCTCTAGGATGGAGGCTCCACACCTCCCCTTTTCATGCAACTTTAGCGATAATGAAACCTTAGCTTCTTATTCTAATGGTATATATGATTACTATGATGTGGAACAAATAGAAGAATTTGTTGCTTTTAAGGCTGCCTATGATATTGAAGCTTTGTTTGAAAAGTATGAAGCTTTTGATGATGATGGTTATAGGCCAGAAAATCTTGCTATACTTGGATATTGATATGAAAATTATGAATACAATTACTATATTAATGCTTTTATGAAGAAAGTCAACGCTGTCCAAGAAGAGACTAATATTTTGCAGGAAGCTATGGAAGAAGAAAGTGATGAAATTGTAAGCTCATTGGATGAAAAAGATGATGAGGAGAGCGAAGAACAAAAGGAGGAAGAGTGGATTGATCACCCGTGCCCACCTTCTAATGAGAGTAACTCTTCAACTCATACATTGTTTAATTCCCCTTCGTGCTTACCGAAGGATGATTGCTATGATGATTGCTACGATCCCGTTGATTCTCTTGAAATATACCTTTTTGATGTTGCTTGCTATGCTTGTGGCCAAGATGCCAATATGAATTATGCTTATGGAGATGAACTTGCTATAGTTCCTTATGTTAAACATGAAATTGTTGCTATTGCACCCACGCATGATAGTCCTATTATCTTTTTGAATTCTCCACACCACACTTTATCGGAGAAGTTTGTGCTCATTAAGGATTATATTGATGGGTTTCCTTTTACCATTGCACATGATGATTTTGATAGATATAATATGCATGTGCTTGCTGCTCCTACTTGCAATTATTATGAGAGAGGAACTATATCTCCGCCTATTTATGTTTCCAACACGATGCACTTGCAAGAAACTGCTTATACTATGCATTGACCTTTACTTTGTGTGCATGAATTGTTCTTTTATGACATGCCAATGCATAGGAAGAGAGTTAGACTTCGTTGTTGCATAATATATGTTACTTTGTGCTCACTACTAAATTACAAATCATTGTTAATTAAAATTGGCTTTGATATACCTTGGGATCCGAGTGGATTCATTACTTGAGCACTAAATGCCTAGCTTAACGGCTTTAAAGAAAGCGCTGCCAGGGAGACAACCCGGAAGTTTTTGAGAGTCATTTATTTCTGTTGTGTGCTTTTATATAGTTTAAAAACAAAAAAAATAAAGAGGGGAACCTAAAAACTTTTCAAAAAGGAAAGTGAAAGTGAGAGAGACAAGCATTGTTGAAGTGGGAGAGCTCCTTTAACTTTGTTCATGCTCACGGAAACTTTGTGAATATTGATTACAGAAACTTTTCATCAAAAATAATTATCCCCTTGTACAATTCCATTGTATTATAAAAATAATGTGCCAAGGTTTGCCTTTAGGATGTTTACAATGCTTGTTGGTTTGTACGGTGCAGGACAGAAACTTTGGCTGTAGTGCGCAATTTTACATTTTTAGCTGGAACGTCAATTGGTTCTGATTCTTTTTGCACTGTCTTGCTATACAACTTGTTTATTTTTCATAATTTGTTAGAATTTTTGGTGTACCAAAAGTATGGTGGATGTTCAGATTGCTACAGACTGTTCTGTTTTTGACAGATTCTGTTTTTGATGCATAGTTTGCTTGTTTTGATGAATCTATCAATTTATATCAGTGGATTAAGCCATGAAAAAGTTATATTACAGTAGACACAATGAAAAAACAAAATATGAATTGGTTTGCTATAGTACTTAGAGTGGTGATTTGCTTTATTATACTAACGGATCTTACCGAGTTTTCTGTTGTGGTTTTGTGTGGATGTAGTGTCTAATCGAGGATGTTTCGATGTGAGAAGAAGGAAGAGAGGCAAGAGCTCAAGCTTTGGGATACCCGAGGCACCCCAAGTAAATATTCAAGGAGACTCAAGCGTCTAAGCTTGGGGATGCTGGGGAGGCATCCCCTCTTTCTTCAACAAGTATCGGTATGTTTTCGAATTCGTTTCGTTCATGCATTATGTGCAAGTCTTGGAGCGTCTTTTGCAATTAGGTTTTTATTTTTCTTTTATGCACCATTCTGGTATGAGATAGTCCTTGGTTGATTTATAGAATGCTCATTGCACTTCACTTAAATCTTTTGAGTATGGCTTTATAGAATGCTTCATGTGCTTCACTTATAACATTTGAAGTTTGGATTGCCTGTTTCTCTTTACATAGACAACCGCCATTTGTAGAATGCTCTTTTGCTTCACTTATATTTGTTAGAGCGTGGGCATATCTTTTGTAGAAAGAATTTAAACTCTCTCGCTTCACTTATATCTATTTAGAGAGATGACAGGAACTGGTCGTTCACATGGTTAGTCATAAAATCCTACATAAACTTGTAGATCGCTGAATATGATATGTTTGATTCCTTGCAATAGTTTTGCGATATAAAGATGGTGATATTAGAGTTATGCTAGTGGGTGGTTGTGGATTGTAGAGACACTTGTGTTGAGGTTTGCAAGTCCCGTAGCATGCACGTATGGTAACCGTTGTGTGACAAATTTGAAGCATGGGGTGTTACTTTGATTGTCTTCCTTATGAGTGGCAGTCGGGGACGAGCGATGGTCTTTTCCTACCAATCTATCCCCCTAGGGGCATGCGTAGTAGTACTTTGCTTCGAGGGCTAAGTAGACTTTTGCAACAAGTATATGAGTTCTTTATGACTAATGTGAGTCCATGGATTATACACACTCTCACCCTTCCATCATTCCTAGCCTCTTCGGTACCGTGCATTGCCCTTTCTCACCTCAAGAGTCGGTGCAAACTTCGCCGGTGCATCCAAACCTCGTGATACGATACGCTCTATCACACATAAGCCTCATTATATCTTCCTCAAAACAGCCACCATACCTACCTATCATGGCATTTCCATAGCCATTCCGAGATATATTGCCATGCAACTTCCATCATCATCATATTCATGACTTGAGCATCTATTGTCATATTGCTTTGCATCATCGTAAGATAGCTAGCATGATGTTTTCATGGCTTGTCCGTTTTTTGATGTCATTGCTACGCTAGATCATTGCACATCCTGGTACACCGCCTGAAGCATTCTATAGAGTCAAATCTTTGTTCCAGTATCAAGTTGTAATATCGAGTTCTAAGTAAATAAAAGTGTGATGATCATCATTATAGAACATTGCCCCATAAAAAAAGGAAAGGCCAAAGAAGCCTAAATAAAAAAAAGGGGGCCAAAGAAGCCCACCAAAAAAAGAAAGAAAAGGGGCAATGTTACTATCTCTTTTTCCACACTTGTGCTTCAAAGTAGCACCATGTTCTTCATGTAGTGAGTCTCATATCTTGTGCTTCAAAGTAGCACCATGTTCTTCATATAGATTATCTCCTATGTTGTCACTTTCATATACTAGTGGGAATTTTCATTATAGAACTTGGCTTGTATATTCCAACGATGGGCTTCCTCAAATGCCCTATGTCTTCATGATAAAGGAAGTTGGATGCACACCCACTTAGTTTCTTTTGTTGAGCTTTCACACACTTATAGCTCTAGTGCATCCGTTGCATGGCAATCCCTACTCCTCGCATTGACATCAATTGATGGGCATCTCCAGAGCCCGTTGATTAGCCGCGTCAATGTGAGACTTTCTCCCTTTTTGTCTTCTCCACATAACCTCCATAATTATATTCTATTCCACCTATGGTGCTATATCCATGGCTTGCGCTCATGTATTGCGTGAGGGTTGAAAAAGCTGAAGCGCGTTAAAAAGTATGAACCAAGTGCTCGGCTCGTCATCGGGGTTGTGCATGATGGGAGCATTTTGTGTGACGAAAATGAAGCATGGCCAAACTATATGATTTTGTAGGGATAAGCTTGCTTTGGCCTTGTTGTTTTGAAAAGACATGATTGCTTTATTGGTACGCTCGAAGCATTATTGTTTTTTATGTCAAATGGTAGACTATTGCTTTGAATCACTCGTGTCTTAATATTGATGCCATGATTAGACATATGATCAAGATTATGCTAGGTAGCATTCCACGTCAAAAATTATTCTTTTTTATCATTTACCTACTCGAGGACGAGTAGGACTTAAGCTTGGGGATGCTGATATGTCTCCGTCGTATCTATAATTTTTGATTGTTCCATGCCAATATTATTCACTTTCATATACTTTTTGGCAACTTTTTATATTATTTTTGGGACTAACATATTGATCCAGTGCCCAGTGCCAGTTCCTGTCTGTTGCATGTTTTTTGTTTCGCAGAAACCCAATATCAAATGGATTCCAAATGGAAAAAAATGGACGGAGATTTTTTTGGAATATTTATGATTTTCTAGAAGTAAAATCAACGCGAAACGGTATCCGAGGTGGGCACGAGGTAGGGGGGTGCGCCCTACCCCCCAGGCGCTCCCCTGACCCTTGTGAGCCCACCGTAAGGCGGTTGATGCTCTCCTTCTGGCGCAAGAAAGCTAATTTTATGAGAAAGATCTGGGCGAAAGATTCACCCCAATCGGAGTTACGGATCTCCAGATATTAAGGAAACGGTGAAGGGGTAGAATCTGGCGAACACAGAGAACGCAGAAACAGAGAGATAGATCCAATCTCGGAGGGGCTCTCGCCCCTCCCAAGCCATGGGAGACAAGGACCAGAGGGGAAACCCTTCTCCCATCTAGGGAGAAGGTCAAGGAAGAAGAAGAAGAAGGGGGGCTCTCTCCCCCTTGCTTCCGGTGGCGCCGGAACGCCGCCGGGGGCCATCATCATCACCGCGATCTTCACCAACACCTCCGCCATATTCACCAACATCTCCATCACCTTCCCCCTTCTATCTACAGCGGTCCACCCTCCCGCAACCCGCTGTACCCTCTACTTGAACATGGTGCTTTATGCTTCATATTATTATCCAATGATGTGTTGCCATCCTATGATGTCTGAGTAGATTTCTATTGTCCTATCGGTGATTGATGAATTGCTATGATTGGTTTGAGTTGCATGTTTTATTGGTGCTGTCCTATTGTGCCCTCCGTGTCGCGCAAGCGTGAGGGATTCCCGCTGTAGGGTTTGCAATATGTTTATGATTTGCTTATGGTGGGTGGCGTGAGTGAGAGAAGCACAGACCTGAGTAAGTAGGTTGTTTGCGTATGGGATAAAGGGGACTTGATACTTTAATGCTATGGTTGGGTTTTACCTTAATGAATCTTTAGTAGTTGCGGATGCTTGCTAGAGTTCCAATCATAGGTGCATATGATCCAAGTAGAGAAAGTATGTTAGCTTATGCCTCTCCCTCAAATAGAATTGTGATAGTGATTGCCGGTCTAGTAACATAGTCAATTGCTTAGGGACAATTTCGCAACTCCTACCACCACTTTTCCACACTCGCCATATTTACTTTAGTTGTGTTTTTATCTAAGCAGCCCCTAGTTTTTATTCTCATGCTCTTTAATTTCTTGCAAACCTATCCTATCACACCTACAAAGTACTTCTAGTTTCGTACTTGTTCTAGGTAAAGCGAACGTCAAGCGTGCATAGAGTTGTATCGGTGGTCGATAGAACTTGAGGGAATATTTATTCTACCTTTAGCTCCTCGTTGGGTTCGACACTCTTACTTATCAAAAACTGTTGTGATCCCCTATACTTGTGGGTTATCATACGTTGACTTGCCGAATGCAGTGCGGAACGATCCTGTCATGTGTGGAGGAGCAAACAAGCAGTGCAGCCGAAGGTGGAAATCAACCAAGGACATATGAAATGATATATAATCTTCCTCAGGCAGGTCAGTATCCCCATCATCCAGATGATCGTGTTTTGTCATGCTGAGCTATTGATATGTGCTACTGTTTTGCAACACCATTTAAGTATAGCTACTGTTTTCCTATCTTTTCAGATTCAGGACAATGAATATGATTTTAGTGGAACTGCACAATATGGACTTATGTTGAGTCATCTCTATTGCCTCATGTGTTAGCTGCAAATGTGTCAGCATCAATTGCAAGATGAGGCAGCTAGCTAGCTATGGAGTTGCCAACATGCTCAAAGTGCTTGCAACATTGAGAAGAAACAAGCATGCCCAGGAAATTAATGCGTGCGCAGGGAAGCCATTTGCTCAGAGAAGCATCGACCGATTTTCTTTATTTCCACACCTTCTCACAGCTTTGTATTGGTTATAGTATGGTGAATCATTGAGATGCATAGACATGCTGAACTTTTGTTCTTCTGAATGTTAGTATGCATACCGTATCTTCTGAAGCTTAGTTTAATGTGAGTGTCTGCATCCAGTACCTCATCCTCTAATTTGATGGATGCACACAGAGAAAATAAATCTCCTTAATTTACTCCATAACCACCGTATTAAATAGGCCTAGTAACAAACTAGGAGCATGCAGTGGCCGGCGGGCCACATGCATCCTGCATGCATGGCCAGTCAGCCAAGTCCATGCGCCAGCTCCAATGCAGCAACACAAAAGAAGAGAGCGGTTCTTGGGAAAAAGCGAGTAGTTAGTGCAGCGGGCCTTATAAACACGAACAACTCGCTCTCCCGCTTCCGTCTCCCCC
>NC_041387.1:395326838-395368779 GCF_002162155.2 Triticum dicoccoides | reverse complement strand
TCACCTTCTTCCTCACTCGTACAGAAAATGCCTGCTCCTCTTCTTCCACTCCTACAGAAATCCCCAACCCTCCTTCTTCCCCACTCGCACTGCCGCTAGGCTCGTATGTGGCTACTCTGCTCAAACCCGTGACATCGGCGCGATGCCCACAAGGAAAATGGAGTCGGCTGGCCCCAGCGCCAAGAAGATGAGGCTCCCGCCAGCGGCGATGCCGGTTGTAGATCCCGCACCCGGTAGCACGGGGAGAAGCGGCAAGCCCCCCCACCCAGATCTGAGGAACTGGTAGAATCTCCGGTGGACCGCATCAACGATCTCCCGGACGTCATCGTTGAGGAGATCATCTCGCTTCTCCCCACCAAGGATTGCTCCCGCACACAAGTCCTCTCAACTCGGTGGCGCCATCTATGGCGCACCGCGCCCCTCAATGTCGACTGTTGTGAGATATCTGTCCTTCCTGAATTGATATCCTTAGAGCCATCGTCTCTTCTCACTAGCAGGGCCCCGTTCAATGCCTCAGCATCCCGACACGCTACCTGCTGTCCATACCCAACAAGGTGGACGCTTGGCTGACATCCCCTGAATTCGGAAAACTCCAGTAGTTTGAGTTGTACCATTACCAAAAAAGTTTCATACCACGAACACACCAAGAATTCGTGCCCACACCACCGTTGTCCATCTCGAGGTTTTCCTCCTCTCTCCACACCGCCACATTCGCCCGGTGCCATCTACCAGACAATCTGGTACAAATGCTTCGACTCCCACTGCTAAATAAACTTTTGCTTGTGGTGGTTTATCTGTCGGAGGCCTCACTGCATAGCATCATCCACTCCAGTTGCCCTGCCCTGGAGCGCTTGCTAATTGTTTTGGGAATAGAAATCGGTATTAGTTGTCTCCAAATAAAGTCGCCTCACCTTAAAAGCATTGGAATTTGTTTTAAAAGACAGCAGCTCATCATCGAAGATGCCCCTTCACTTGAAAGGTTGCTCCTTCATAATTGTTATACACCTTCACAAATAACTGGCATCTTTGCGCCCAAACTGGAGACCTTGGGTGTAATTCATGACCCGTTTAATAATCACAAGGAGTTGGTGTTTGGCTCCTCACTTTTCAGGTACCATATTATCATCTACACATTTGTAATCATCTGCTGCATTTTTCATTTGTGCGCATAAGTTTTATATCATCTTGGAGTACACTTTGGGTACTAATATTATGTTATATGCTCAATGAAGAGTTCGTCCATTGATAGCCTATAAATGTTGCTGGATTCTGTCAAGATCATATATATCAGAATGTATAGTTTTGATCTGGACATAATTATTGGCTTGCTGTGATGCTTTCGATCTCTGGAGAATTTATACATAGAGGTGATGATTTCATGCACATTGAAAGCCCGTATATATTGTACTAGAATTAACTGTTCAGCTATCGTTCTTTCGACACACTCTTTTTTCAGACCTTAACTGTTTTCAATCTTCATGTCTACTTAGGCAGAACCACATGGAGAAAAACATATAACCAATCGGTAGCATAATAAGCACAAGGACTTTCTCAGTTCTCATGACATTCGTTTGAGGACAATAACGATGGGATGATATGCATCCGACCAGGCAAAAAGAAGCTTTGTCACATTCTTCCTGTTGAATGCGAGGTTACTATTGTCCATGAGGCTTAATTTTTACATCAAGGGATTTCTCACAGACGGACATGTTGAACAGCAAAAAAAGAAGTTTCAGGTCGACAAATGGGCTTCTAAACATGCTCGGCTTCTATTTACAACAAGTTGTAGTCATCCTGGAATAATTTTTTTTGCACAGGATGTTGATTTTATGGATCAAACCGATCCATTTGTTTGTGACTGCAAAAAAGAGTGGTTGGGTTAGATGTTACTCTCATGTTCAATCTAGGTTTTGTCTAAAAATTTGATGAACAATTAGTCCTTGGGCTTTTTGTACCATTTGTATGCTTGAGTTGCATGTTGTTGCCCTCGTACTCCCCTCCACCTGCCACTACACTGCCGCATCTTCCACGACTGCTGTTCATTCCCATCCGAGGCCTCGCCGTCGTTCTCCGCCTTTGTTCGCTTGCTGTGCCCGCTGCCGTCTGGCGTTGTCAACATGGTCAACAACCAAGAGGAATCAGGAGATGAATGTACGTGGAAAGGCTGACAGTAGGGACCCACCAGGGTCATTGCATTTCGCAAGCAGGTGCCTCATAATTACAAGCAAAAAAATACTTCCTCCTAATTGTTTGACAACTAGGTCCCACGCGATTGTCAATGTAGTCAATAAACGAGAAAATTACACAACGAGTGAATAACACCAGGGACCCAGCAACTCGCCCAGTTGTTTTTTAGTTTCAGAGATGGAGCTCAACTGCGCACTGTGCGGGGGCTGTGGCCCGTCTAGCACACGCTTACGCTTTTATTAAGCACATGACGAGCCCAATTGATATATTTTTTCTTTCTGAAATTGGCTAGCCCAGCTTTTTTTTGGAGAACACCAAAACCAAGGCCTACTTGCTTTTCTCAGCCCTGCTGGGCTGCAAATCTTTCAAGACGAGGAGGGATGTAAGTTGTAAGAAATGGGCTTCCCCAGAAAATGGGCTATAAGTTGTAAGAAATGGGTTGTGAGTTTTTAAACCGAAGCCAACCGGCAATTGCATTAAAATATCATTTTTCAGGATTTTTCTACTCTCTACTCTTATAAAAACCAAAGCCAACTGGCGATAACATTAAAATATCATCTTTTCTCCCACAAGATAAACTACTCGTATAAATGCATCTTCATGTTCCGTGCAACGAACGAGCATCTTGCTAGTTAAGATTCTAAATTTCATTCAATTTTTTTGCGGAGAATTGTTTTTTGAATTTTATTTTGATATATTTTTTTGAAAATTATTTTAACGTGACTCGAAATTTCATGATTAAAAGAGTTTGGACCCCACCAAAATATGCAAAATTTCGTTGAATTTTTTAGCAGTGCCCAGAATATATTGTCTGTAATGCTAATAAAAAGAATATGGGCTTCAAATATCCTTAAGAATTAGCAAATGGGCTGTAAATTATTGAAAATAATGGCTAATGGGTTGTATGCTGTTTTCCACAGATTTGGAGTCTGACTTCTGGGCCTACTAGGTTGACGATGATGCTGTCCTAATTTTTTTTGATGCGTACGCAAGGCTTTGTCAACTTAGTCAACACATAGCAGTGACGGTTGGATGTCCATCCAACGGCCGCCGTGCTTCTTCAATCTCTGATCTTTCTACTCCAGCCGCCCAAACCAGCGCCGGCGGGACTGCCTGCTCCCTCCTCCCGTGGCTGGCTGTGCTGCCGCCAGGCCGTCCCTCTAACCACCCACACATCCTGTTATTTTCCAGTGACGTCAGCCTCACCCCGCAGCCGACCAGTCAGCGCTCGTACTCCCCTCAGCGTGGGCATGCGCTGCGGTGGCTTCGCCGGCTCCGGGTGGATCTCTTCCTGGGCCTCGCCCTCGTCCATCGCGTTTGTGCTCTTGGCGCGGCGAGGTCAACATGGTCAACAAACAACAGCCATCAGAAGAGGTTGATAGTAGGGGCCCACACAGGGAAATGCCTCCTTATTATGCGCAAAATAATGATTCCTCCACCTGATAGCTGGGACCCACCAGAAGGGCCTCTGTATTTCACGAAAAAAATGTTCCCCCCACTGTCAACTCGAACCCACCGGAAATGCCTCCTTATTACGCACAAAAAATGAATACTCCCCCTGCTAGCTGGGACTCACCTTGGTGGGAGGCTGACTTGTGGGCCTACTAAGTTGACGGGGACGGAGGTCTTTGTCAACTTAGTCAATATGAACGATTCTAGCTCCAGTGACCGTACGGTGTCCATCCAACGGCCATAGTGCTTCTTCAACCTCTGGTCTTCGTGCTCCAGCCGCCCAAAGCAGCGCCGGTCGTGCCGCGTGCTCCTACCTCCTGTGTCCGGCTGTGATGCCGCGGAGGCCTCACCGCCCCCTACAACTCCCACCACTGGCCAGGCAATCCCTCTACTCACCCACACCCCCTGTTATTCTGTGGCGACGATAGCCTCACACTGCAGCCGAACCATTGAACCCTCGTACTCCTCTTCACATGGGCATCCACTAATGCGTCTTCCCCGACTCCGCGTCGTCCCCTTCCTAGGCCACCGCCGTGGTGCTCTCGACGTGGCGTGGTCAATGTGGTCAACGACCGACTTCCATCGGAAGAGTACTGTAGGTGGAGAGGCTGACAGCTGGGTCCATGGCAGCCGCAAGGAAGTGCCTCCTTATTACGCGCAAAATAATTATTCCTCCACCTGACAGCGAGGACCCACACCTGACAGCGGGGACCCACCGGACGGGCCACCGTATTTCGCAAAAAATGATTCGCCCCCTTACTCCTGGGACCCACCAGCTACATCTTCGCATGCAAGGAAGCGCGTCCGGGAAAAAAATGATTCGCCCCCTGACTGCTGGGACCCACCATCTACATCTTCGCACGCAAGGAAGTGCCTGACAGTCGGGACCCACCTGGTCGAAGCGTACGTAGCATTGTCATTCTGGTCACAAACGTGTACGTACATAATGGTGGATGTAGAGGCGCGCACGTGTCGTACTAGAGGCGCGCACGTAGCATGTACACGTACGTACAACGGCTAGTGTGCAAGAAAGAAAATACAGCCACATATGTGCACATACGGGCGGGGTCTCGAACGCCTACTCGCGCATACGTACAGCCAGGGCTCGTGTACATGGATGGGTCGGAACGGAGAAACAACATCGTCATCGTGTTCATGGGGAGCCAACCGGCTAGGTCGGAACGAAATGTGTGATCGTGTTCATCAGGAGGGCTTGGACGGAACATGCGATGGAAACGAGGCCTGGCGTACCGCAGAACGGAGGAAATGGCCTTGTGTTTGACCGGCCATGTTCGAAACGGGATCCTGTTCATCGGGAGGGGTCTGGCGTATCGCAAAATGGAGGAAACGGACCTCCTACAGTCGAACGGGGGTCCTGTTGATCGGGAGTGGTGTGGTGTACCACAAAACGGACGAAACGGACTTGTGTTGGAGCGCTACGGTCGAAACGGGGGTCCTGTTCATTGGGAGGGGTGTGGCGTACCGCAAAATGGGACTCCACAGGATACTGTTCATCTCCACCGTCGACCTCCTCCAGCCTCCATGGGCTACTGTTCATCCACCGTCGACCTCCTCCAGCCTCCACCTACGACCGTTCATCCACGGGCTCCTATTCATCCAGCCTCCACCGCACGCTACTCCACCGGCTAGTGTTCAACCACCCCTCCGTGGGCTCCTGTTCAACCACCCCTCCACGGGCTACTATTCATCCACCCCTCTACCATCTACTACTGATCCAGCCCTCCACGGGGTCGTCCTGTTCATCTAGCCCTCCACGTGGTCCTGTTCATCCAGCCCCAACCGGCTCGATCGATCGGGGTCCTGTTCATCCAGAGGCAACGCCACGTGGTCCTGTTCATCCATCCCACCGCTCACTGTTCATCCACCCCCCCGTAACGCTCACTGTTCATCCAGAGGCAGCATCGATCGACTTCAGTTAGCAGCAGTAGCGAAGGAATCGCTCGATCGGGTTCAGTTAACAGCCATCAATCGATCGCTAGGGTCCAGTAACGCGTAGCCTGCAGTGCAATCGCTCGGGTTCAGTTAGAGCCCAAAGCCTCGCTCGGGTTCAGTTAGAGCCAATGCCTCACACACATGCGCATAAGTGTACAAGAGAAACGCGCATCGCTCGGCCCCCGACCACCCACCGTAATCGGGAACTCCCCAAAATTTTCCTTGCCCTTGCTTCTACCATGGTTTTTTCTGTCATGGACGACCCAAAGAATGTCATGCAGCTGCGTCTCCGGCCCGCCCAGGACGAAAAGCCCATTTTCTGTCATGATTTTTTGTCATAGAAGTAGGAGCCCACCACATCTATGATGATACCGGGTTTTGTCACAATTATCATCATAGAAGTCTCATAAGTATGACATAATTTTTTTTCGTTCGGCCCAAAATGTCATGGATGTGTCTTTATTTTGTAGTGACAAAAGCAGCGCTATCATTACCTGAGACTATGATCCTCTGCTCACGTCGTCCGGACGGTGACCAGAGTCTCAGGGGCTACTATCTATACAAAGCACACCTTGCGTGTACGGTACAATATATATATATATATATATATATATATATATATATATATATATATATATATATATATATATATATATATATATATCACTTTGCGTACCTCAAAGCCTCTTAGCAGGCTCGTAAAAGCTTCATTTAACCCGCTTTTCATGGATGAAATTGTCCCCACCACTGTACCCATTAAGATACAATGTGCCTCTGATATATCCGCTTGCTGCAGCAGACCCATCAATGTGTCCGGTTGTACATCAGACGATCCCGAGATTTTTCTGTTGGTCTCCTTAGGAGCCGAGAACTCCGGACTTCGGGCGGCCGAACAGTTACCTTCTGGCCTTTGCAGATCGAGAGAGATCCTCCGGGACGACACCTCAGGGTCGTCCGCCTCATGAGGCGGGGAAGCAGGAGGAGGCGTTTCACTCTCCATCATCTCCGGAAGAAGATCCCCCAAGGACGAACATTGTTGAGAAGGGCTATGAGCCGGACTGCAAAATCATATGTCCCAGTTGTTATTCTCAGGAAAAGAGCAAGGCATGCTTACTAAAGTGCCTTTGTTCACTTACGGCTCGGTCGAGGGCTGGCCCCCTTGTGGGCGCTGTGCGGTAAGGATGCCCTCCGGGGCAGGACCCCCTGGTGAAGGTTTCTTCCCTCATTTGGAAACCTCTGTTTCCAAAGCTTTAGGGCCAGTCCTTTTCATCCCGTGGGGAGAGGGGATTCTAGATTCTCCTCCCCGATCATCCTCCAACACGGGGGCACTAATTCCCCCAGTTTGGATGCGTAATGTACCTCCAGCATGAAGCCCGCTTTTGGCTTCCCTATTCCTCCCCTCGTCCTCCCCTGATGGCACTTGATAAGGTGCGCGAGCCAGCATCCTGGTTAGTATAGGGTCCGGTGAGCCTTCGGGAAGAGGGGCCGAACACCTGATCCTCTCCGCCTTTCTTATCCAGTCCTTGCCAAGGGTGGTTTCTCAGGATAATGTTGTGACAAATATAATGACAGTATGTTCAGTCGCGGAGTTACTTACTTGGGTATCTGGACGGTTGCAGTTGAGACCCGCATCCTCTGTTGTGTCCGGACACTTTATTCGTGATCCGAAGAATAATCGATACATCCCTTCGAGCGTCACGTCGAGGAAGTGTTGAATGGTTCATGGTCCTTCTGGGTTGAACTCCCACATATGGAGAGATCGACGTTGGCATGGAAGGACCCGGCGAACTAGCATTACTTGAATTACTTTAACGAGACTGATGTCCCTCTTGAGGAGATCTCGGATGCGGCTTTGCAATGTCAGCACATCATTAACAGGTCCCCAGTCCAGCCCCTTGTTGACCTATGATGCAAGCTATGGCGGAGAGGTAGAGCGGAAGGCCGGGGCGGCTGCCCACTTCGTACCTCGGGGTGCTATGATATAAAACCACTCCCATTGCCATGGGTCAGACACCTCTGGGAAGGAACCCTTTGGCCATAAGGCATCGACACCTTTTCTTATTATAGCGCCTCTGCACTCCGCGTGTCGCCCGTCGATCATGTTTGGCCTCACATTGAAGGTCTTGAGCCATAAGCAGAAGTGTGGAGTAATGTGGAGGAAGGCCTCGTACACAACGATGAACGTCGAGATGTGAAGGAAGGAATTTGGAGCTATATCGTGAAAATCTAGCCCGTAATAGAACATGAGCCCTCTAACGAAGGGATGAAGACCAAAGCCTAGCCCTCAGAGGAAGTGGGAGATGAATACGACACTCTCATTAGGTTCGGGAGTAGGGATAACCTGCCCTTGAGCAGGAAGCCTTTGAAGGATTTCAGCAGTCACATACCTAGCCTCCCTAAGCTTCTTGATGTCCTCCTCTGTGACAGAAGAGGCCATCCACCGGCCTTGAAGGTTGGATCCGGACATGGTTGAAGGTCCGGAGCGATTAGACTAAACCTTGGGTGTTGGAACTTGAGGTGGGAGAAGGGAAGGATCAAGCATGGAAAGAAAAGGAAAGGTCTCAACCTCTTTATAAAGAGGATGAATGTCAAGCGTCCTCCACGCGACCGTTTGGAACTTGCCTAAACCAAGGAGTAATACTAACAGGACGGTTGGGTTACCCACACCTGTATTGATGAGAATCCCGTAATAAGGGGACACGATCTCTGCTTCGACAAGACGGGCCAATAATGCCGCCTCATGAGTCGTGTAGTGGCGGGTTGGGAAAAACGGTTTGAATAAATACCAGGCCACAGCGTGATGTCATGCTAAGCAAAAGTTGTCAGCAGATTAGATTTGTGGAATGTTGTGCTCTCTATGGTGGTATGTGGAATTTGTTTTGCAGAGCCGGACACGACTCTTGTGTTAAATATCTTCTTTGGATATTCGGAGAAGGAACCCAGGTTGCAACGTCGAAGACAATATGCGCGCCGGACTCATCGTCATTAAAGCCTGGTTCAGGGGCTACTGAGGGAGTCTAGGATTAGGGGGTCCTCGGACAGCCGGACTATATGCTTATGCCGGACTGTTGGACTATGAAGATACAAGACTGAAGACTTCGTCCCGTGTCCGGGTGGGACTCTCCTTTGCGTGGAAGGCAAGCTTGGCAATTCAGATATGTAGATTTCCATCTCTGTAACCGACTCTGTGTAACCCTAGCCCCCCTCTGGTGTCTATATAAACCGGAGGGTTTAGTCCGTAGAAAAACAACAATCATAATCATAGGTTAGCTTCTAGGGTTTAGCCTCTACGATCTCGTGGTAGATCAACTCTTGTAATACTCATATCATCAAGATCAATCAAGCAGGAAGTAGGGTATTACCTCCATAGAGAGGGCCCGAACCTAGGTAAACATTGTGTCCCCCGCCTCCTATTACCATTAGCCTTAGACGCGCAGTTCGGGACCCCCTACCCGAGATCCGCCGGTTTTGACACCGACATCCACCCTCGGGGCTACGGGTTTGTACCAGTAGCTATGTGTTTAATCTTTCTCTTTCGTGATCTTGAGATGTCACGATCTTGATATATCATGGGCTTTGTTAACATAGATGGATCATATGATGCTTCTCCCCTCTCTACTCTTGTTGTGATGAATTGAATCTTTACCCTTTGAAGTTTTGTCTTGTCGGATTAAATGTTTAGATTTGAGAACACATGATGTATGTCTTGCGGAATGAATACTGGTGGTGACAATGGGGTATCATATTGACTCACTTGATGTATGTTATGGCACTCAACTTGCGGATTCCCGAGGTGACATTGGGGTAATCTATGCATGGGGGTTGATCCACGTTTTTATTATCTTTTCTCCAATAGAAACTTTGGGGTCTCCTTGTAGTTCTTTGAGTGGATTCAATATATATCATAGAATTAACTCACGGATACTCGTGGTGACATTGGAGTATCTAGGTGACATTAGAGTTGGTTGATGTGTGTCATATGGTGTTATTTTAGTACGAACTCTTGATTAGATCAATCGGAAAGAATAGCTTGCGTTATTTTAGTACGAACTCTAGGATAGATTGATCTGAAAGAATAACTTGGGGGTGATTGTTTATTGCACTTTGAGGGGATAATCATATGATCCAACTATGTTAGAATTGTTGATATATTGTGAGGGACTCCTGGTTTATGGGGTCTTGGGGGAGCTGGCTTATGTGACATGGGCCGGACTGATGGGCCATGAAGATACAAAACAAAAGGCCTTCTCCCGTGTCTGGATGGGACTCTCCTTTGCGTCGATGACAAGCTTGGCGTCCGGATGTGTAGTTTCCTTCCTCTGTTAACCGACTTTGTATAGCCCTAGCCCCCTCCGATGTCTATATAAACCAGAGGGTTTAGTCCGTAGGGGCAATCACAATCATACAGGCTAGACATTTAGAATTTAGCCATTACGATCTCGAGGTAGATCAACTCTTGTAACCCCTATACTCATCAAAGTCAATCAAGCAGGAAGTAGGGTATTACCTCCATTAAGAGGGCCCGAACCTGGGTAAACATCGTGTCCCCTGCCTCCTGTTTCCTTCGATCCTTAGACGCACAGTTCGAGACCCCTACCCGAGATTTGTCGGTTTTGACACCGACATTGGTGCTTTCATTGAGAGTTCCTCTGTGCCGTCGACAGAAGGGTTGATGGCTCGCCTTGTCATTAAGCATAGTATCACTTATGGAGAAGCTCTAGCTTTGGGGCAAACCCTCTGGCTTGGCAGCTTCACCATGGGCGCTCGTTCGGCCATTAAGCCAGAGGCAACCCAGCCTGTCACCAAAAATCGTCTCCGCGTCGGCCCTGAATACTCTGACAAGATGGATCTAGCAGATGTATCATACTTAAATGAACTACTAGATCGCGTCACCGCCCTGGGGGTTGCAACCGACTATGATCAGATTGGTCTTAAACCCGATCAGAGAGAAACCCGATCTTTGTCGATCACTCATTAGGTGGCAATTATGGAGGAACAACCTGACAATAACTCTTCTCTTATGTTGAGAATAAAGTATGTTTGGATTTCCGAGCTCGGAGAACCAGACACCCATCTTCGGGAGGACACTTCTTGTCCTCCAAACATAGAATTGAGCGTTGAGCCTAAGAACTCACTGGACGCTCCAAGGCCCGGGCTGGTAACCTCGGAAATTTCTCAGTATCCAGACTTCACAGTGGGTCAGGGTTCGGATTTAAGCCCCCGCACCAACCACAAGCAAAATTCCCCAAGCAGTTCCGGTCCTCTGGAAAACTATGTTGGAGTATTCAGAAAAGGGAACCCGCCTGTCACACCCTAGCTAGTTCTTGCATTAGAGTGTTGCATCATGTCTATTCTATTCATTAGAAACCTGAAATGGGGATGACAGAACCCCCAGCCCCCTCTGAAACCAACTAGGGTTTACTAAAAATGTTTTCAATCAACCTGAAATGCCCTTCTAAAATGTCCATCATTTTTGCCTTGGTTCAGAACCTCTGCCAAAAGTGGTGCACAATTTTCTAGGTCATCCTAAGGTCTCTGAATTAAATCATAAGTATTTGAATTTGGACATTTAAATTGTATAAAATATTTTAAATGTCCAAATAAATCTAAACTGATATGTTCCATGTTGGTTATATACCAAACAGGGGCCATGAGCAGTTTGGTGATTTTTGGAGTTGCCTAGGTATTTTTAGAAAACCCACAAAGTTACAGAAGAATTAGAAAACAGAAATAAAAAGAGAGAGAGAGGGAAAACTCACCTGGCAGCCCACCAGCCGGCCCAGCCCAGCTGCCGCTCTAGCGAGCTGCTTGACTTGGCCAGGCAGGCACGCAGGTGCTCGACGCCGGCTCCAGCGTGCGCCACGCAGCTGCCCGCCGCCCTGCTTCCTCCCATCGCCGCCCTGTTGGCCTGGACGACCTCCACGTCGCGCCCCAACCCCTCTGGACATGCCCATTCTCCCCCTGCCCCTCTCCCTCGCTCTCCATCGCCATGGCCGACGCTGCCGCGCCCGCGCCACCGTGAAGCTCGCGTTCTCCGTCGTCCCCGCGCCGCGCCACCGTGTCCAGAAGCTCCGTCGCCCTCCTCTCCTTCGAGCAAGCCGAGCCTCGAGCGCTTGCTTGCCCCGAAGCCTCTGCACCGACGTCGCCCGACTCCACCATCGCCGGAGATCCCCTTCGTCGTCGCCGCCGCACCAGTTCGTCCCCAACCGCGTCGTCTGCTCCTATGTGACCGCCGTGAGCCCAGCTACCTCCTCCCCCTTCCCTTTCTCTCTATTGTGCAGCACAGCGAGCACACCGAGCTCACCAGCACGCGCCGCCATGGAGCTCGTCGCCGACGAGGCTCCGGCCACCCAACGGCCGCGCTACCCTGTCCACTAACCTCACCACGTTCCCAGGAGCTCAACGCACTAACTCACGTGCCTCGATGTGCTTCCTAGCTACGGGTTCGAGCTCACCCGAGCTCCGGCCACCGCCAAACATGTCGCTGGTGCCGTTTGCGACAACCCCGAGCCCAACTACCTGCACCACCCGCTGCGGCTTGCTCCCAGCTATCCATAGAGCCCAACGACGCCTCAAATGATGCCCTGTAGGTGAAACCCGCACCTGCACCGCCGCGTTTGGCCTCGCTGGCGGCTAAACGCCGGCGAGTTGACCCCGCTGACCCCCGTTTGACCATGGGTGGGCCCTGTATGACCCCCCTGGGTCAATGACAGGTGGGGCCAGCCCTGTTAACTAATTAGGATTAGTATTAACTAATATTTAGTTAAACTAATTACACTGACACGCGGGACCCACTATCAGGTTTGACCTGGACTGTCCCGTTGACAACTGACGTCATCCTGACGTAACGCTGACGTAGTAAATTATTTACTGGATTTTTTTTACACAGGAAATTCCAGAAAATACCACAAACTTCAAAAAATCATAGAAATTAATCTGTAGCTCCAAATGCAAAGTGTTATATATGAAGAATGATCAGAAAAATCCAATCTATCCATATGTACTTGTTTCATGCATGTTTAAACAAGTTAACCTGATGTTTAGTGCAGAACAAAACAAGGCACTTAAAATGGCCACTTATGAGTTTGAAACTTGAATCTTTGGTTCAAAATGGTTCAAACCCATCTGGTCTTAGTTGCATTAGCCCAATACACTCATTTGCCTTGTCTCATGCATGCATCATATTGTTGCATATTGTTTGGTGCTGATTGTGTGTCGGTGCTCTCTGCGGCAGGTTCTGCCCCTGAGGAGTACTGCGAATACCCCAACGAAGAACAATACCAGTGCACCGACCCATCAGGCAAGCAACCAACCATTTGATCATACTGATACAATCCCATGTTCTCGCCTCTGCTCTCTTTTACTGCATTAAGACAACGTGATTCAAACTGTTGTGTGCTGCGGTAGTTGAACCCATTTCCTTTGCATGACCTGTCATTGCCACAATAACTAGATGAAACCCACTAGCATGTGTAGGAGTTGGTTGAGCCATGTGTATGTGTTGTTCCTACCTTGCTATGCCTGCTATGCTTAGAGTCGTGTCAGGTCTGGTTCATCTGGGTGATGGGCTAGAGTGAAATGATCATGTCAGTATGAGAGTGATGTGTTGAACACGATTTGGTAAAGGTATCGATGAGAGGCCATGTAGGAGTACATGGTGGGTTATTTCATTGAAGCCGTCCTTAAGCACTGAGAACTGCATGTGTGATTTAAGATTCAGCCACTACCATACATTGGCACCGAAACCAATGGACCCTCTCGGCTTCTTATTCACCCTAGTCCTTTGTCCAGGAGTTGCAAGTAGTTTCTAGTGTTTGTAGCTTACTGGAGGCCGTGGACAGCGCTGACCCGTGCGGTGGGCTGTGATGCGGTAGGTACGTGGCCGGGTACACCGGGCACCCGTTAGGTGTCTCGGAACCCTGTACACATCGTTCGGGGCCGTATGTGGAAACCTCGACCGGACTCCCTGTGGATGGAACCTGGATAGGCGATAAACCTGGACTAGAGACTTAGGTGTTTAGGCAGGTCCTGGCCGACACCCACGTTGGGCTTCTGCTTGAAGGTTGCCGAGTACATGTCGTCTAAATGGCGGTAAGTGGTGAGAGCATGTATGAAGAAGTACACCCCTTCAAGGTTAACATCATCTATTCAAATAGCCGCGTCCGCGCTAAAGGACTACTTGGTTGCCTATACAGTTCATAGACAAGTAAATGGAAACTACTAAAAGCCTCAAGATAAGCGTGAGTGCCGAGGATGGCTCTTCAGTAGGAAGACGGAGGTGGATCCTCGGTAGTGTATTGAAGTGGTGAGTAGTGGACTCGAGTGCACAAAGCCATTTCAAGTTGGAGTCTCGTAGGATAGCTTAGCCAAGAGTCAAAGCTGGCTTGCTGCAATAACCCGACCAACCCTTCTTGATAATGTGCATGTATGTAGGATCTGATCTAAGTCTTGCTGTGTACCTTTGTACTCATGTTGCTTAAATTTACGTTTTACAAAAGAAGTTGCAACCCCTTCTGACGGGTTCTTCGTAGACGTTGATATCGATGAGTAGGCTGAAGCCCAGGTGGTGATCCTGAGCTCATGAAGGACCATGTAGTATAGTTAGGCTTACCCAAGCCTCTTTTATTTTACTAGTTGTCTGTACTCAGAAAAGTTACTTCTGTTGTTGGCTTGTATGCTTGTATGACTTGAATGTGGGTCGTGTGACCCGTACTTGTGTGTATGATATGTATGGCTCTCTGAGCCTTTAAATAAAGTACTTGTGTTGTAGAGTCATGTTGTGATGCCTTGTTGTATTTGCACATATCGAGCATATTGTGTGTATGATTGAAATGCTTGGTATGTGTGGGAACTGACTATCTAGTTGTTTATCCTTAGTAGCCTCTCTTACCGGGAAATATCTCCTAGTGCTTCCGCTGAGCCATGGTAGCTTGCTACTGATCCGGAACACTTAGGCTGGCCGGCATGTGTCTTTCTTCGTTCCTGTGTCTATCCCTTCGGGGAAATGTCACGTGATGAATACCGGAGTCCTGTTAGCCCGCTACAGCCCGGTTTACTGGAGCCCTGCTAGCCCAGTGCTACAGCTCGGATTCACTCGCTGATGACCGACACGTTCGATGCTGGGTCATGGATGCCTGCCCCTGTAAGTCTGTGCCACTTTGGGTTTACGACTAGCAATGTCAGCCCGGGCTCCTTATCATATGGATGCCAGCGACACTATCATATACATGTGCCAAAAGGCGCAAATGGTCCCCGGCAATGGTCAGACAGCGTTGGCATCAGAGCCGGACTGCCTGTAGGTTCTCCAAGCCAAACCGGTCGATGTTGAGTCTAGAAATGCTTTAGTTATATGTAGGGGAATTGATTGTGGGATGGAACTTAAGGCTCTTTTTACTCCTTTACCTCATGGCATTCTGATCTGAGTCAGTCTATTCTTCCACCGGGGGTTAAGGATTAGGATCTCTTCTCTCTATCAGGTTCACGTGTTACTAATCAGTAGTACCTTATAGGTTTGATGATTACAAGCCTAGTTCAGTTCTACTACCCCATTATGTTGCTAAGTTGGACCCAGAACCTTGATATGATATTGTTGAGTGTCTATGCAATTCTTTGCAAAATGTCTCAAAATCTTTTTTGAGCATTTACAACCGTTATGGTGTCCAAATTCTGCTAGAAATTCTAATGCCTTTGTATTATATCGTGTTTCAGATGGCTTCCCGCACTCAGAATCAAGTGGTTCGTGTGACTCGATGCCTCGATGTACTTGGCCATACTGCTATGTTGGTCCGGGTAATGACCAAGGTTGGATACCGTTGGTATCCCGAGTACACCGTCGAGGAGCAGTATAGGGACTTCAATCAAAGCCAATACCTCTGCACCGTCAGGATATTTCCTTGCTATCCTGGATCCACCGAACCCCTCCATTGCTCATATGGACTTGGGGTTACCATCGAGATGTTTGTGCAAGACGCTGCCTATTCAATGATGACTATTATACGGGCCAGAACCTCCTTGCTTTGGAACACTGACTTCCGCTATATGCCGTTGTCACTTCCTGAGCCAGAAGGTTACTTCATAGCCATCTACACTGACTCTTCTCACGAGGATTCGCTGCTCCGCACTACCACATAGTTGCTTGAGGACAAGGACGTGAAAATCGTGCCTTGCGACTGGAGCTGTTCAACTCCCGTTCTGATCACTGGGCCAGCTTGACCCGGTTTGCTCCTGCTATGCAGGCAGCGTATATGGATATGCGGGATCTCTACCCCATGCAGTCTACTCTGCCGGACAGTATGGATTGGCGTGATGTGGGGGCATCACCTCTCCCCGTGGACCTGTTCTACCACCGTTTGATGGTCCCAGGCCACACCTAAGTCCTTATGGACCGCAGGCTCCACAGGATCGGCTGTTTCCAGATGATCATGTTCAGCTTCCAAGACATGGGGGTAACTTCTATGAGGATTACTACGGAAATGCCTGAGCTGATAGTAGCACCACTAGTAATGTAATAGTTATATCGTCCACCGTCCTGCGTGACTCGTGTGATATGACCTAGTGTGTACCACTTTCCGGAGGTGTAGAAAAATAATGTATAGGAGCTTGGGATGCCTCCGATGAGATGTAATCTTCCTTTCACCGTAGTAGTACTCTGTTTGGTCTTGTATTAAACCTTGTATGGTGTGTATGACGATGGAATAAATGAAACAGTTTCTGTATTTACCATGTCATACAGATGATCATCTTGCATTCCGAGTTATCCATTACATTCTACATTTCTATGTCAGAATCTTATCATTCTAGACTAAACCATTGTCTTGATTTCCTAGGATGGTCAACACCCGCAACAACCCTGCTCCCCCGGAGCAGGCCAAAGGCAGCAGAGCTGGGAATGCAAACCTGCCTCATCCTCCTTCTCTGGCCGAGGTTATGCTGGAGGCTGAGAGAAACAAGCGGGAGACCAACCGCTTGTTGGAGTGCATCAAGCAGAACACATCACAGCATCAGAGGAATAACTTGGTGTCGCTCAACGACTTCATCAAGTTACATCCATCCACCTTCCACCACTCCATCGAGCCTCTCGACGCCAATGACTGGCTTCACAGCATTACTCACAAGCTACGTTCTGCACTCGTAGCTGAGGCGGATAAGGTCACCATTGCTGCCTATCATCTCGAAGGCCCCGCGAGTCTCTGGTGGGAGAACTATGAAGCCATGCGCCCAGCTGGCCATGTCACTACTTGGGCAGAATTTAGTGAGGCTTTCCGTGAACATCACATTCCAGAGGGTCTTATGGACCGTAAGCGTGAGGAGTTCTGCAGTTTCACCCAAGGTAGACTCTCTGTGGACGCATACAGCAGGGAGTTCGGTAACCTAGCACGCTATGCATTTGAAGAACTCTCCACCGATGCCAAGAAGCAGGCAAGGTTCCGCAAGGGACTTAGCCCCGAGCTTCACCGAGATCTCCGTCCGCATGAGTGCACCTCCTTTTAGAAGCTTGTGAACAAATCCATCAGTGCTGAGACAGGTCAGACTGATTTCGAAGCAGCATGCAAGCATGGCCGTGACATGGGTTCCTCATCCGGTGCTGGACCACAGAAGCGCCGGGCGTGGGTGCCTAACACTGCCCTGGTACCCAGGTACACACCGAGGCCATCCTATCAGGCGCCTCGTCTAGCTCAGCAGTATGCACCAGCTAAGCCCTATGGTGGGCCAACCAACAATGCTCCACCACGCACCAGCTCTGTGACGTGCTTCAAGTGTGGAGAACCGGGCCACTACATGCGTGAGTGTCCCCAGACCAACCCCAACCAGTCTGGAAAGGCTGTTGGCCATGGCAAGCTAGTAGGGAAGGTGTACTACACCAAGCTGGCCACCGCTGCACGTGGCCATGTGAATTGTGTCTCAGCTGAAGAGGCTCAAGAGGATCCCAACGTCGTTCTCGGTACGCTCCTTGTTAATTGCCACCCGGCATCTGTTCTTTTTGACACTGGAGCATCTCATTCATTCATATCCGAAAACTATGCTCGCTTGCATAACACCGCATTCTGCGACATGCCTTCCACCATGGAAATTTCTACTCCTGGTTCTAGATGGCAAACCTCTAGAGTAAGCCATGGGAATGTAATCCAAGTTGACAGACTTGTTTTCCTTGCATCATTGATAGCTCTCAAATCCTCGGATATTAATATCATCTTGGGTTTGGACTGGATATCAGCCCATCATGCCAAGATTGATTGCTTCTCTAGGACTGTTCAACTTACACATCCTTCGGGAAAGATAGTTAATGTCTTGACCCGAGTAGCCAAGCGACAACTATATTCTCTTAATGCCAGTCCTTTGCCAGACCTCGAAGACGTTTTGGTAGTCCGTGACTTTCCGGATGTCTTTCCAGAAGAATTGCCAGGTGTTCCACCTGACAGAGATGTCGAGTTCGTGATAGATCTCATTCCAGGAACTGTCCCAATTTCTAGAAGACCCTATAAGATGGCACCACTAGAACTAGCCGAGCTTAAGAAACAACTCGATGAGTCCTCGAAAAAGGGTTTCATCCGTCCTAGTTCATCTCCATGGGCTTGCCCCGTCCTCTTTGTCAAGAAGAAGGATGGTACGGATCGGATGGTTGTAGATTATAGACCCGTCAACTTGGTCACAATAAAGAAAAAGTATCCGCTCCCCAGGATCAATGACCTGTATGATTAGCTCGCTGGATCCTCAGTCTTCTCTAAGATGGATTTGAGGTTGGGCTACCATCAAATGAAAATCAGGAACGGGGACATTCCCAAAACGGCCTTTGTTACTCGTTACAGCCAATACGAGTACACCGTCATGTCCTTCGGTTTAACCAACGCCCCAGCCACCTTCTCTCGGTTAATGAACTCAATCTTCATGGAGTATTTCAACAAATTCATCGTGGTTTACCTTGATGATATACTCATCTACTCCAAGAACGAGGACGAACATGCCCAGCATCTAAGGCTAGTGTTGATGAAACTTCGAGAGCATCGCCTTTATGCCAAATTTTCTAAATGCGAATTTTGGTTGCCAGAAGTGACCTATCTAGGACATGTAATTTCTGGTAAGGGTATTGCTGTCAATCCTGAGCAAGTTCAAGCCGTTCTTAATTGGACTCCACCTGAATCGGTCAAGCAAGTTTGGAGTTTCCTTGGCTTAGCGAGCTTGCCGCTTTGTCCAGAACTTCTCCAAAGTTGCTAAACCTCTAACTGAACTCTTCAAGAAAGATAAAAAGTTCGAGTGGACACCACAATGTGAGCATAGGTTTCAGGAATTGAAGAGATGCCTGACTTATGCTCCTGTACTGGTACCACCAGACTTCTCCAAGGACTTTGTTATCTATTGCGACGCCTCGCGACAAGGACTAGGTTGTATTCTCATGCACGATCCACAAGTAATTGCTTATGCTTCACGGCAATTACACCCACATGAGGAAAATTATCCTACTCATGATCTTGAGCTTGCAGCTGTAGTCCATGCACTTAAAACCTGGCGACATTACCTCCTCGGTAATCGTTGCGAAATCTTCACTGATCACCAAAGTCTAAAGTACATATTCACCCAACCGGATTTGAATCTCAGGCAAAGACGTTGGGTCGAGTTGATCATAGATTTCGACTTAGGGATAACTTACACTCCAGGAAAAGCCAAGGTCATGGATGATGCGCTAAGTTGTAAATCTTATTGCAACAATCTGATGTTGCAACAAAGTCAACCACTTCTCCATGAGGAATTTCGGAAACTTAACCTTCACATCGTTCCTCAAGGATTCCTTTCCACCTTGGTGCCGAAACCTACCCTTACGGATCAGATCATCAAAGCTCAGAAGGTAGATCCGGGAATTTCCCGTATCAAAATAAACATCAAGAAAGGAGTTGCGGATTGTTTCTCCATTGATGATCAAGGAGTCCTATACTTCGGGAACCGTCTAGTGGTTCCCAAAGTGTGAAACCAAAGGCGATTGATCATTAAGGAAGCTCATGAATCTCCTCTCAATATTCATCCTGGTAGCACTAAAATGTATCAGGACCTACGCCAGAGGTTCTGGTGGACTAGGATGAAGAGAGACATTGCTCAGTTTGTTGCTAATTGCAACGCCTGTCGTCGTGTAAAAGCAGAGCATCAACGGCCTGCTGGCACCCTTCAACCCCTAGCTATTCCTGAATGGATATGGGATAAAATTGGTATGGACTTCATCACCGGTTTTCCCAGGACCAAGAGAGGGAATAACGCTATCTTCGTCGTTATCGACCGTCTTTCCAAAGTGCCCATTTTTGCCTGTTCGCGAGAGTATAACCGCTAGTCAGCTAGCAGACTTGTATATCTCCCGAATAGTGTCCCTCCATTTTGTTCCTTTGGAAATTAACTCAGATCGAGGAAGTCTCTTCACCTCTCGATTTTGGGAAAGTTTCCAAAATGCTATGGGAACCCGCCTTTCCTTTAGCACCGCCCTTCACCCTCAATCAAGTGGTCAAGTAGAACGCGTCAACCAGATTCTAGAAGACATGCTTCGAGCTTCTGTTATCTCATTCGGAGTGGATTGGGAGAAATGCCTTCCATTTGCCGAATTTGCTTATAATAACAGCTATCAATCCAGCTTGGATAAATCCCCTTTCGAAGTTCTCTATGGACGAAGGTGTCGAACGCCTCTTAACTGGTCAGAAACTGGGGAAAGACAATTCTTTGGCCCGGATATGATCCAGGAAGCAGAAGAGCAAGTTTGCATCGTTCGTGAAAAGTTGAAAATAGCCCAATCTTGTCAAAAGAGTCAATATGACCGAAAGCATAAGGCTATGACTTTTGAGGTTGATGAGAAGGCTTACCTTCGGGTTACTCCTCTGAAGGGAACCCATCGTTTTGGTATCAAAGGCAAATTGGCTCCTCGCTACATTGGACCCTTTCGCATTCTTGCCAAACGAGGAGAAGTTGCCTACCAATTGGAACTACCTCCGCATCTCTCCATAGTCCACAATGTCTTCCACGTTTCTCAACTCAGGTGTTGCTTCTCGGATCCTATCCATGGAGTGGACCACGAAATGCTTGATCTTTAAGATAATCTCACGTATCAGGAGTACCCCGTTCGTATCCTCGATCAAGCCGAATGTACCACTCGACGTCATAATATCAAGTTTCTCAAGGTTCAATGGTCACACCATTCTGAGAAAGAAGCAACCTGGGAAAGGGAGGATCGTCTTCGACTCGAGTATCCTGCCTTCTTTCCAGAGGAACCTAAATCTCGGGACAAGATTTTTCTGAGTGGGGGAGAGTTGTCACACCCTAGCTAGTTCTTGCATTAGAGTGTTGCATCATGTCTATTCCATTCATTAGAAACCTGAAATGGGGATTACAGAACCCCCAGCCCCCTCTGAAACCAACAAGGGTTTACTAAAAATATTTTCAATGAACCTGAAATGCCCTTCTAAAATGTCCATCATATTTGCCTTGGTTCAGAACCTCTCCAAAAGTGGTGCACAATTTTCTAGGTCATCCTAAGGTCTCTGAATTAAATCATAAGTATTTGAATTTGGACATTTAAATTCTATAAAATATTTTAAATGTCCAAATAAATCTAAACTGAAATGTTCCATGTTGGTTATATACTAAACAGGGGCCATGAGCAGTTTGGTGACTTTTGGAGTTGCCTAGGTATTTTTAGAAAATCGACAAAGTTACAGAAGAATTAGAAAACAGAAATAAAAAGAGAGAGAGGGAAAACTCACCTGGCAGCCCACTAGCCGGCCCACCTAGCCGGCCCAGCCCAGCAGCCGCTCCAGCGAGCTGCTTGACTTGGCCAGGCAGGTAGGCAGGTGCTCGACGCTGGCTCCAGCGCGCGCCACGCAGCTGCCCGCCGCCCTGCTTCCTCCCCTCGCCGCCCTGCTGACCTGGACGACCTCCACGTCGCACCCCGGCCCCTCTGGACACGCCCATTCTCCCCCTGCCCCTCTCCCTCGCTCTCCACCGCCATTGCCGACCCTGCCGCGCCCGCGCCACCGTGAAGCTCGCATTCTCCTCGTCCCCGCGCCGCGCCACAATGTCCAGAAGCTCCGTCGCCCTCCTCTCCTTCGACCAAGACGAGCCCCGAGCGCTCGCTTGCCCTGAAGCCTCTGCACCGACGTCGCCCGACACCGCCACCGCCGGAGATCCCTTTCGCCGTCGCCACCGCACTCGTTCATCCCCAGCCGCGCCGTCTGCTCCTACGTGACCGCCGTGAGCCTAGCTACCTCCTCCCCCTCCCCTTTCTCGCTCTCGTGCACCACAGCAAGCACACCGAGCTCACTCGCACATGCCGCCGCGGAGCTCGTCGCCGACGAGGCTCCGGCCACCCAACGGCTGTGACACCCCAAAATTTTAACCTTGTTTTATTAATTAAAATTTTGCCAGGAAACTTAAACTTTTATTTTTTTGGATTTTCTTTTGATTTCAGAACCATTCTTTTCTTTATTATTATGGAGTTTTTACTCCAAGTGAAAACTTTTCATCATTATTGGACTTGTTTACCCTCTCAAGAAAAACATTTCTTTTATCAGTGGAATTTATTTGCATAATTATTGCTCCCTGAGCTTTATTCCTTAAAATGATTTTTCATTGGTTTTGGAGCTCTATTTGAACTACAACCATTTGATAATTTCATTTCAAAATCACACCAAAATTTGGGGATGACATATGATGTCCCTAAATCACTTTTATGCAAAAATATCCTTTGGTCATTTGGAGATTTTGAGCTTTACCACTAGTTTTCAAATCTGGTCCAATTGCAATTTTGCACTGCAACCTATTTAAATATTTCTTTAAAACTTCTACCAAAATTATGGGATGTTAATAGGAGTATATTACTCAACTTTATGCAAAAACCCAGTGATGTTCTTTGGAAAATTTGAGTAAATCAACCTCATTTTCATTCTGGTCCAACTTGATGATTTGTACTGCAACCATATTTTAATTTGCCCTTTTCCCCATGATTCTTTTTCCTGCTTGTATTCCACCCTACAAAACCCTTAAGTCCAGGAGAGTGGCCCCATGGGAGTAATTTTGGTCCATGAAACCATATTCCTTTCTTTCTGACCAGATTTGGTTTTCTTAAATATTTACACTAGCAAGTTTCTAGCTTTGACAAACTAACCTTGCCACCCTCTTTACCTTCTAAAGAGACTAGGATCTGGAGGTTTTGGCCACTCCAAGAAATGCCTAGGTGCCCTTGGCATTTTGTTAAACACCTTGTGTGCATGGCCAGTTTTGGCATAGTTTCTAGTTAACGTTGTGAACTTGATCCTCTGATAAAACTAGCTTGTCCACTAAGCCTCTAGACTACCCTAGCCTAATCCTATTAAACCCCAGCTCCACCCTAGCCTCCTAGCATGCACTGGCATTTCACCGAACACCTAGCATGCGTGCTCTGGGCGCGCCCAGAGCGCACGTTTTGCACGCTCGTGCACCGAGCCACCGCGTCTCGCTGCCACCCACCCCGCGCCCGTTCTGGGCCTTGGCCTCTCGCAGCTAGCATGGCCGCCTCCTCCCTCGCCGCAGAGCCGCCCCTGGCACCCTACAGCACCGCCGTCAGGTCGGCCACGACGGCTAGCGGCTGGCCACAGCAGGGCTCTGCCACGGACGGCGTCGCCCGAGCCACATTCACGCGCCAGCTGCCCTCTGGAGCAGTCCGGACTCATCCCCTAGCTCGTCTGCAAGCGCTCGTCGCCGCCACGTCCTCCTGCAGCAACAGAGAGGCGGTTCGCCGGCGACCTTATCCACAGTCGTGGAACCAACCTCGGCCGCCTATAAAGAGGCACCCCCGAACTCGTCCAAGCTCTCAGGCAACCTCGAGCTGTCCCCCTAGAGCTACCATGGCTGGCAATCAAAGAGAAGGAGGTCGTATTCCCCATCTCTGGTCGGCTCGGCCGCCGCCACGTCCCAGTCCATTTTGTCGTGAACAGAGCCCCTCCGGTCCATCCAACCCCACCACCGGACTCCCCTTCGTCTTGCGGAGCCGCCCAAACCCCCAGCTGCGACAGGGAGCCACCATAGCCCAAACCCCCATTTGCTCCCTAAGCCACCGGCCGCCGCGAAGCTCGTCGCCGGCGACTCCCTCCACCCCCGACGACCCAACAACCCCCAGGAGGACCACCCCGGTCTGGCGGATCCATCCCCGCCCTCGGAGCCCTACGAGGAGCCGCCAATCGCCGGCGGCGATCGCTGGAGCTCCGCCTCTGTTCGATCAGAGGAGACGGCGTGCACGTGGACCAGTCAAACCTGTCCAATGGGCCAGGCAGGCCCGCGGTCAGGGACCCGTAACCCCCGCCATGTGGATAAGTGGATACGGGTTCCCCTAAATACACTTTCGACGTTGCAGCCTTCCGCGCGCCGAGCGATTGGGCTTGGCCCAGTAACGCTAGGCGGCTATACTACGCTGTCACGACCGGTTTTTCAATAAAAATCTTATTGAACAACCGACATTTATTGCAGACCAGTACAGGAAAATCCTTCTTACTGGTAGATAAAACTTGATACAGAAATCCAGTAGTATTAAATATAGTACAGGGTTGAGCTGAGGTTGCTCAACAATTTATTACAGGTACGCCAATATATTACATAAAGGCGGATATGACACAAAGGCATGGTGGCATACTACTGGCTAGATATAAAAGTGGTGGTGGATATGTCACAGTGGTGTGGGTAACAAGACTCTTAGTCTTGCAGCTCATCGAGCGTCGGAGTGAGGCTCGATGGATTTATTTGGGTAGAGGAAGTGGGTATAACACAAGTGACCAAATCCAGGATCGCACGGGACTAACTGGGACTCCTCTAGGCATCGGACTCGCTATCGTACTCTTCATCCATGAGATCGCCTTCGTCAACATCTGGCCAAATCAACAAGCCAGGTGAGTACTTTGAATGTACTCGCAACACAGTTCAGACATAAGATATAACAAATGCAACATGATGCACCATGAGCAGTTAGCAATGCACACTCAAATAATAAATTTGCACAACATGGTAAATAAAAAGGAAGTCAGGCGGTAGTCCACCCGAAATTCCAATAAAAATAACTGGAAACCGATCGGGTGTCTGAAGCGATGCCATGAAAGGTGAAACAAAAAAATTAACATGCCGCAGTCGGGCGTTTGGGCGACACCACATAAAGGGCTTATAAATGAAAAGTAAATGACAGTGCATGCCACAGTCGGACATCTATGCGACATCACAGAAAGGGCTTATAATGAAAGTAGATAACAGTGATGCCACAGTCGGACGTCTGCGCGACATCTCGGAAAGGGCTTATATTGAAAGTAAATAACATGAGTGCTGCAATCAGACGTCTGAGCGACATCGCAGAAAGGGCTTATATTTCATCATTCGTATTCAATAAATTCATGAAGATATATCACTCACGGGAAAATACTCTGCACATAATAATGAACGGGTTAGTCCATCCACAGAAATAAACCATTAACCGAACGAAACACTCATGTTTGTTCTCCGGAGTTTTGTCACTGAGACTGACACCGACAAAGATAAGTTGAACACAGTCGTTGATCAAGATATGATTACTTGAGTGATTTTTGACTCTGCAGAGTTTGTACTATTTAACCACAGCCAACGGGTTTCAGTAGTCACAAAGGACTAGTTCCGTTTATGGTATTTCAGTAGAAACACATCTAACCAGTACACACCCATTTCCACCTCAAGATGCCAGGAATCACCCTAGGCAACGTTCAAGAAAAACTTTGAGATGGGGAGGCTACAACCTCGAATAGCATGGGATCAAATTTATATACTCGCGCTCTAAGGGGTGCCCCCCTCTCGGTCCCAACCGGAAACACCCATGCCCCCTGACCGGATGACTGGCTTTAATCCAGGGCCATGGAACCCTCATCACGGCCTCTCTATTTGGTGTGTACGAGGAAAGTGGTTTGCAACTTACTAAACCATATTCTTTACAGAAAACATGTGGTAGCACGAAAGGAAACGGATGGTAACGTGACTTGATTCACGTTGAGCCTGGAGTTAAACAGTTTGACATAATACTGGCATGCTTAAACACTGCCATCTTACCACCTCTCATGTCACCACATGATCGTATAAACTCACATCACAAGGTATATGGAGTTTCGAAGCTCACTTGCATCAACTTAGCATGTAACATACCACTTACTGCTATACGCATGAACATGCCATAAACTAGCTACTCAAAGCAAACATGCAACACACTCATCATATCAAAGGTTCAAACATGCTTGCCTAGTTCGGAGTAGTCGGAGTCTAGCTCGGTGAAGTTCGCGGTTCCGTCACCTCCTCCGGTATCTACGGTATAGAGAAAAATACGTTCTAACGTAAATACCAAGTGTGCACAAAAAGAGTTCCAAATATTTTTCAAATAAATATGACAAAAAAACTAGAGAGAAAAATAAAGATGATAGAAAAAGAATCAATCAAAAATCATTTTCTGTTTAAAAGTTATAAGGGTTTTAGTCCAGGGACCTTTTTGTAATGAAACAGAAAGTTTCCAGGGTTCCTTTTATAAAAGAAAACAAAAAAACGTTTCATTTAAAAATAAAAGAGAGGCTGACGGGGGGGTCCCACCCGTCAGGTTTGAAATATGGAGGGAGGAAAAATAGAGCTCGCCGGCGCCCGAAGGCTGCGGTGGTCGCCAGCGGCGATCCACGGCGAGGCAGGGGGATCGGGAGGTACCTACGGGTTCACGGTGTCCTTCCGCACCTGAGGTTGGTGGAGTTGAGCGTCGGCGAGCACCACGTCAACGGCGGCCCAACTCCGGCGGATGGTGGTTCGGGCGAGGTTGGTTCTCTTCCAACAGAGCTGCAAGCTTCAAATTTGGGTGTGGTTAGGATTGTGGGTGCACTAGGAGGTTGCTGACCAGGTACGGTAGGCAGGGATGGCCTCACCTGAGCGAATCGAGCCGGAGCCCGAGGCAGATCGGGGTGGCCGGAGACGAGGAAGGAGACCTCCCCGGGGTCCTTCTGGTGGCTTGGCGAGGCTCTAGTGAGGTGGAGGGAGTAGTGCTGGTCGAAGGCGAGCTCGGGGTGGCTATTTATAGCTGGCCCGAGACGGTCCCCGCGGACGGGATAACGCCGGTGATGATTACGGCGAGTCGGTGCCTGGACGGGAGGATTAGGTGGCTAGGCATCAGCGTGGAGGTCTACTGGTTCCACTCTCATGCTAGCCTCGTTGGGATTAGGCCTGCTTCACGGTTACGACGGAATGGTACTCCGCGGGCTAGTCGTCGGCAGGGAGTGCGCCCTGTGCTTGCCAGGCCACGGCGACGGTGCTGCGGTGCGCGCATTGGAGCAGACGGCCACGCGGAGGCCTCGGGTGATTTGGGCGGTGGTGGACGGCGCCGAAAGCTGCAATCGCTCCCTGACGGCCGCCACGGGTGGCTCTGCCATCGCAGATGTTGCCGGCATCGGCGAGACACGCCGCCACTGATGCCCACGCACGGCCAAGCGAGTGTGCGGTGCATGGATAAGGGAGGAGTGCAGTGCACAAGGAGCCAAGCGCGTGCACTGGTGAGATTGACAACAATCTCTGAAGAAAACGACGCCGATGACTGAATCTGATCACTGAACTCTGGATTTTTCCTGAAAGTGAACAGTAACAGTGCAATCAAGGTGTTCGATGAAATTATTTTGACATGTGGGGAATTTTCCTTGAGCTGATCTTTGGTGGGGTGGCCTCTCAATGCATCTGGGGGCTGCCTGAATTTTCTCAGAATTATTGGAGAAGAGAAAAAATGAATTTCACCAAAAATGATGAATCTGGTCCAAAATTCCAGTGGGCAAATTTTGAAATATTTGAACTGTGGGAGAGTGGATCTTGATGGATCTAGGTTGTGGGTGCTAAGGACTAGCCAGAGGAGTTGGTTTGAGAGCAAAACTTAAAGGGAAAAAGGTACTACCTTTGTAAACCACCTAGGTCCAAAAATAAAAACATAAATAGTTTTGGGGATAAAATAAATGGAATATAAATTCAAAAAAGAGTTGAACTTGCTGGGATTGACTACTTGACTTCACCCAAAGTGAAGGGAGGTATTTTGGGGAAAATTTTTAACGAGGGACATGGTGAAAGGTTATGGTTGGAAATAAAATAAATAAATCCAAAGCCTTTGGGATTTCTTTTTAAAATGAAAAACTCTCAAAAATAACTGTGGTGAGTTAACACCAAAGAAGAATCTTCAAAGGCAACCATCAAGGTTGAGGATAACCCCAAAGAGATTTTATCACAAGAGAAAATTATTTTGAGAAGGGAGTCTTTTTAAAAGATTTTTTAAATAGCTTCCTTCAAATCAAATAAGAAATTTGTGGGAAACCAAATAATTTTTTTTGCAGTGTCACATACGCCCAGGGTGCGTTTCTGCTCGGCCCATCACAGTAAGCTCTGTTTTCTTTGTCTTTTCCAATAGATTCCAAATAATTCCACAACAGCCATTTCACATCCAAATTCGATGGTCCAAATTTCTAAATACTTCTAAATTCAAGCTCCATTCATCCAGATGGGGTGAACATTTTTCCTAAGCCTGGTTTTTGCTGGATCTAATAAATAGTCCATTTCCTTGATTATTCCAGCTTCGTAAATTCATAGGAAAATCATATGAACTCCAAATGACTTGATTGTTTTTCTGTTATTTCTCAAATTTCATATAGTTTATTTTTGTATTTATTTCGAAATTTTTCCAAACAACTTTTATGTACTGTTTCGGAATTGTGTGGTAATTAAAATATTTTTTGAAAATAGGAAATGGAGGGGAGATAAAACTTTCAAAAGTTTTGGAATACACCCTGCCTCTCCACAACTTGAAGGCAAGCATTCTGAACCCTGGCATAATATTTGTGTTTGTTGGTTGACACAATTATAACACCACCTTAATACGGAGAACTTGTTATTTTTGTGGTGACGCAATCATTTGCATGAATGCATATTAGAGACTTCCTTGCGGTTGGAAGTGGATAAACTTGTGATGATCATCGTCCTCGTATGTCTTGCATGCATGCTGGAAAGAAATCCGGGAAAGCCTCTGCCCTGGGTCGGGACGGTTATGTCCGGTATGGCATTGTAAGGTATAATGAGTGGTGATTCTGTTGGTTGAAATATATTTGTTATGCTAACCATGCAGGAAATACTTAAACCTCCTGAGTCGACCATAGATCGAGTCTTGTTCCGGTAACCCCCATACTTGTTTCGTACTACCACTTGTTCCTACCACAGGTAGGGTACGGTTCAGTAAGTTGTCAACCCCTTTCTAGCACACACCGTACAGAGGGGCCGGGATGAGGGTTCCATGGCCCTGGATTAAAGCCAGTCATCCGGTCAGGGGGCATGGGTGTTTTGGTTGTAGCCGAAGGGGGTAGCTCCACCAGTTTGCGCGTGGTATAAATTTTGTGATCCCATGCTAATCGAGGTTGTAGCCTCCCCACTTAGAGTTTTGCTTAAACTAGTGTCATGGGTGATTCCAGACACTGGTAAGTTAAGTTGGTGTGTGCAAGTTAGGTGTGTTCTCAATTAAAAGACCGTAGGCGGAATTAGTCCTGGTGGACTAAAGGAATCCGTTACTCGTGGGTAAAGGGTACACCCTCTGCAGAGATTATACCTATTCGAATAGCCGTGTCCATGGTTAAGGACTACAGTCTAGGATGGGTCAAGTGTCGGTCTTAGTGTCGGTCTTCGGAGGATAAACTACTAAACCAGAACATGGATCATGACGTGTGACTTATGATGATTATGATTATTATTATGGACTAACCCCGTTATATTATTTTTAGCATTGAGTATCACTGGGACGGTTCTACCTCCTAGATATTCACTGTGATTGTTTTTTTATAAGCCCTTTATGTGGTGTCGCTGAGACGCCTGACTGTGGCATGCTTGTTATTTCTATTGTGTATAAGCCCTTTACGTGGTGTCGCTGAGACGCCCGACTGTGGCCTGCTTGTTAATTTTTACTTTATAAGCCCTTTATGTGGTGTCTCTCAGACGCCCGACCGTGGCATGCTATTACTTATTTACTTTATGAGCCCTTTATGCGGTGTCGCTCAGACGACCGACTGAGGCGTGCTCGTTATTTACTATCCGTTCGAGGCGTTGCTTCAGACACCCGATCGGTGCATTTTATTACTACTCTATTATTGCATATTCATGCTGTAAATAAATAAGCTGCTTGCATGCATCAGGGATTTTATTTTATGACTGACATTGTGATCGTAGAATATTTCAAAGCATGATTATCATTTGTTATATTATACCCGTGTTCATAATGTTTGCGAGTACATTCAAAGTACTCATTGGCTTGTCCCTGGCTATTGTCTTGGCCAGATTTCATGCTTGGAGAGGAGCATTGCGATGACAGCCCCGAAACCTACGCAATGATGATAGCAGCCTCGCGAAGATAGGAGTTAACCTCGTCAGCTGTTCCTGTGGGAAATGGAGTCGCATAGACACGGATGATCCACAAACCACTTCCTCCATCAACCACTAGAAACCATATATTGTACTCATAGGCCAGAATGGTCTTGTACTACATATTTTGTATTTTTCTTGGAATTCTTGTATCAAGTTGGTGCCTCATCAGCTAACAGTAATCCTGTGGCTGGTGAGCACAAGGGCCATTTTCTGGAAATTAATATCCCAAAAATCCGGTCCTGACAGACTTGGTATCAGAGCCTGGCTGACCATTGGCTAATCCTATCTCAGCCAGGTCAATAAACCTAGGTTAACCAACCCACCAGACCTTAACCTAACCCTAGCCAAGCTTCTCGTGCAAGATAGCCACACAGTGACCCCGACACTTTTGGCAGTCGGTGCCCAACCTATCAGCCTAGCCTGGCAAGCACCCGCCAATGACCGACACCTAAATTGTCTCGTTCGCAAGCGTGCGAAGGAAGACTCCATCCCATTTTTCTATAAAAAGGGCACGCTAGCCTCAACACGGCACAACACAAACTCTTTCCCAGACCGAGCTATAATGCCAGGACCCATTGTTCACAATGAGACCACAGCAACCAACCTTGAAGGTTTTGTGACCGTGCTCCCGAACCCCACCCGCCGTGCCTTTGCATTAGAAGAGCCCCCAGAAAATGTTGTGTACCAAGGACCCATGAGCGGTGAAAGCCGTCAATTCTGGGCCACCGTGCATATCTATGGCAGGGGTCTATCGCCAGAACGCCCCTACAGGTTCACCGGAAGGACAACTTCCTTTGAGCCACAAGCCATTCAACTGGCTACTCGAGAGGCTGTAGTTCAACTCTGGCACTTGTCGCCCAGAGTTAACTGCCGCTCGTTCTACTACTACCCCAGCCGTGACGGGTATGGTAGGCCACCCCAGGTTGCCAACGGAGATCACGAGACGGATCCTGCATTGTTGCACCTGGTGCGCTATGTAGGTGCACTAGAAGAACTATTCGATCAAATCACCCTTGATCTGATCCCAGCTCGTGGAGAACTGATCCGCTGAGCCCCGACAAGAGGAGAAGATGAGCCCAACACCGACAACGCAGTTGTGCTGTTCGGACAACCGATCGAGTCCTTGAGGACAGCCCCAGTCATCGACCAAAATACCTTGATGACCCCAGAAGTGCTTCGTCGCCTTTTGGGAACACGCTCCAACGGGATTGTGGCCAACAATCCCCGAGATGGTCATCACCGCTACCCAGACCCTGCAGCCCTCAACCCCCTCCAGCTAATCCCGACGATGAAAACCGTGGAGAAGCCTCGACGTCCACAAGGCAAGCCCGCTTAGATATTAACGAGGTAGACTGAGTCACTTGAGCAGTACCGAGTCTTAGTATGTCCTCGCCTTGTAATTGTGTGATCTTGTATCGCCAAAACTAAATGCTGTTTGCTTGTGCGCCCCTGTTTTTCATAGTAGCCATGCATAAGTATGTTAGTGTGCGATTGCTCTTTTTATTCCGGGCCTAGCCACCAAAAACCAACCTCGACGCCACAAAAGTTTGAGCTATGAGTAAACTATTTGGTCTCAGCTAATAACAGTAATATTTTCAAAACAAGTCTTAACAAATCTCCAGGACGAGATTTTTCTTAAGGGGGGTAGTGTTGTGACACCCCAAAATTTTAACCTTGTTTTATTAATTAAAATTTTGCCAGGAAACTTAAACTTTTATTTTTCTGTATTTTCTTTTGATTTTAGAACCATTCTTTTCTTTATTATTATGGAGTTTTTACCCCAAGTGAAAACTTTTCAATCATTATTGGACTTGTTTACCCTCTCAAGAAAAACATTTCTTTTATCAGTGGAATTTATTTGCATAATTATTGCTCTCTGAGCTTTATTCCTTAAAATGATTTTTCATTGGTTTTGGAGCTCTATTTGAACTACAACCATTTGATAAATTCATTTCAAAATCACACCAAAATTTGGGGATGACATATGATGTCCCTAAATCACTTTTATGCAAAAATATCCTTTGGTCATTTGGAGATTTTGAGCTTTACCACTAGTTTTCAAATCTGGTCCAATTGCAATTTTGCACTGCAACCTATTTAAATATTTCTTTAAAACTTCTACCAAAATTATGGGATGTTAATAGGAGTATATTACTCAACTTTATGCAAAAACCCAGTGATGTTCTTTGGAAAATTTGAGTAAATCAACCTCATTTTCATTCTAGTCCAACTTGATGATTTGTACTGCAACCATATTTTAATTTGCCCTTTTCCCATGATTCTTTTTCATGCTTGTAGTCCACCCTACAAAACCCTTAAGTCCGGGAGAGTGGCCCCATGGGAGTAATTTTGGTCCATGAAACCATATTCTTTTCTTTCTGACCAGATTTGGTTTTCTTAAATATTTGCACTAGCAAGTTTCTAGCTTTGACAAACTAACCTTGCCACCCACTTTACCTTCTAAAGAGACTAGGATCTGGAGGTTTTGGCCACTCCAAGAAATGCCTAGGTGCCCTTGGCATTTTGTCAAACACCTTGTGTGCATGGCCAGTTTTGGCATAGTTTCTAGGTAACATTGTGAACTTGATCCTCTGATCAAACTAGCTTGTCCACTAAGCCTCTAGACTAGCCTAGCCTAATCCTGTTAAACCCCAGCTCCACCCTAACCTCCTAGCATGCACTGGCATTTCGCCGAACACCTAGCGTGCGTGCCCAGAGCGCACGTTTTGCACGTGCGTGCACCGAGCCGCCGCGTCTCGCTGCCGCCCACCCCGCGCCCGTTCTGGCCCTTGGCCTCTCGTAGCCAGCATGGCCGCCTCCTCCCTCACTGCAGAGCCGCCCCTGGCGCCCTATAGCGCCGCCGTCGGGTCGGCCACGGCGGCTAGCGGCTGGCCACAGTAGGGCTCTGCTACGGACGGCGCCGCCCGAGCCACAGTCGCGCGCCAACTGCCCTCTGGAGTAGTCCGGACTCATCCCCCGCTCGTCTGCAAGCGCTCGTCGCCACCACGTCCTCCTGCAGCAACAGAGAGGCGGTTCGCCGGCGACCTTATCCACGGCCGCGGAACCGACCTCGGCCGCCTATAAAGAAGCACCCCCGAACTCGTCCAGGCTCTCAAGCAACCTCGAGCTGTCCCCCTAGAGCTACCATGGCTGGCAATCAAAGAGAAGGAGGTCGTCTTCCCCATCTCCGGTCGGCTCGGCCGCCACCACGTCCCAGTCCATTTCGTCGTGAACAGAGCCCCTCCCGTCCATCCAACCCCACCACCCGACTCCCCTTCGTCTTGCGGAGCCGCCCAAACCCCCAGCTGCGACGGAGAGCCACCGTAGCCCAAACGCCCATTTGCTCCCGAAGCCATCGGCCGCCGTGAAGCTCGTCACCGGTGACTCCCTCCACCCCCGACGACCCAACAACCCCCGGGAGTACGGCCCCGGTCTGGTGGATCCATCCCCACCCTCGGAGCCCCGTGAGGAGCCGCCAATCACCGGTGGCGATCGCCGGAACTCCGCCTCTGTTCGGTCGAAGGAGATGGCGCGCACGTGGACCAGTCAAACCTGACCAGTGGGCCAGGCAGGCTCACAGTCAGTGACCCGTAACCCCTGCCATGTGGATAAGTGGAGACGGGTTCCACTGAATACGCTTTCGACGTTGCAGCCCTTTCGCACGCCGAGCGATTGGGCTTGGCCCAGTAACGCTAGGCGGCTATACTATGCCCAGGGCGCGTTTCTGCTCAGCCCATCACAGTAAGCTCTGTTTCCTTTTTCTTTTCCAGCAGATTCCAAATAATTCCACAGCAACCATTTCACATCCAAATTCGACGGTCCAAATTTCTAAATACTTCTAAATTCAAGATCCATTTATCCAGATGGGGTGAACATTTTATCCTAAGCCTGGTTTTTGCTGGATCTAATAAATAGTCCATTTCCTTGATTATTCCAGCTTTGTAAATTCATAGGAAAATCATATTAACTCCAAATGACTTGATTCTTTTTCTGTTATTTATCAAATTTCATCTAGTTTATTTTTTTATTTATTTCAAAAATTTCCAAACAACTTTTATGTACTGTTTTGGAATTGTGTGGTAATTAAAATATTTTTTGAAAATAGGAAATGGAGGGGAGATAAAACTTTCAAAAGTTTTGGAATACACCCTGCCTCTCCACAACTTGAAGGCAAGCATTCTGAACCCTGGCATAATATTTTTTTGTGTTGGTTGACACGATTATAACACCACCTTAATACGGAGAACTCGTTATTTTTGTGGTGACGCGATCATTTGCATGAATGCATAATAGAGACTTCCTTGCGGTTGGAAGTGGATAAACTTGTGATAATCATTGTCCTAGTATGTCTTGCATGCATGCCGGAAAGAAATCCGGGAAAGCCTCTGCCCTGGGTAGGCGTGAGCTTGTCTCCGGTCTTCGTCGGGACGGTTATGTCCGATATGGCATTGTAAGGTATAATGAGTGGTGATTCTGTTGGTTGAAATATATTTGTTATGCTAACCATGCAGGAAATACTTAAACCTCCTGAGTCAACCATAGATCGAGTCTTGTTCCGGTAACCCCCATACTTGTTTCGTACTACCACTTGTTCCTGCCACAAGTAGGGTATAGTTCAGTAAGCTGTCAACCCCTTTCTAGCACACACCATACAGAGGGGCCGGGATGAGGGTTCCATGGCCCTGGATTAAAGCCAGTCATCCGGTCAGGGGGCATGGGTGTTTCGGTTGTAGCCGAAGGGGGTAGCTCCCCCAGTTTGCGCGCGGTATAAATTTTGTGATCCCATGCTAATCGAGGTTGTAGCCTCCCCACATAGAGTTTTGCTTAAACTAGTGTCGTGGGTGATTCCAGACACCGGTAAGTTAAGCTGGTGTGTGCAAGTTAGGTGTGTTTTCAATTAAAAGACCGTAGGCGGAATTAGTCCCGATGGACTAAAGGAATCCGTTACTCATGGGTAAAGAGTACACCCTTTGCAGAGATTATACCTATTCGAATAGCCGTGTCCATGGTTAAGGACTACAGTCTGGGTTGGGTCAAGTGTTGGTCTTAGTGTCGGTCTTCGGAGGATAAACTACTAAACCAGAACATGGATCATGACGTGTGACTTATGATGATTATGATTATTGTTATGGGCTAACCCCGTTATATTATTTGAAGTATTGAGTATCCCTGGGATGGTTCTACCTCCTGGATATTCACTGTGATTGTTTTTTTATAAGCCCTTCATGTGGTGTCGCTGAGATGCCCGACTGTGGCATGCTTGTTATTTCTATTGTGTATAAGCCCTTTATGTGGTATCGCTGAGACGCCCGACTGTGGCCTGCTTGTTAATTTTTACTTTATAAGCCCTTTATGTGGTGTCGCTCAGACGCCCGAATGTGGCATGCTATTACTTATTTACTTTATGAGCCCTTTATGCGTTGTCGCTCAGACGCCCGACTGAGGCGTGCTCGTTATTTACTATCCTTTCGAGGCGTCGCTTCAGACACCCGATCGGTGCATTTTATTACTACTATGTTATTGCATATTCATGTTGTAAATAAATAACCTGCTTGCATGCATCAGGGATTATATTTTATGACTGACATTGTGATCATAGAATATTTCAAAGCATGATTATCGTTTGTTATATTATAATTGTGTTCATAATGTTTGCGAGTACATTCAAAGTACTCACTGGCTTGTCCCTGGCTATTGTCTTGGCCAGATTTCTTGCTTGGAGAGGAGCGTTGTGATGACAGCCCCGAAACCTACGCAATGATGATAGCAGCCTCGCGAAGATAGGAGTTAACCTGGTCAGCTGTTCCCGTGGGAAATGGAGTCCCATAGACACTAATGATCCACAAACCGCTTCCGCCATCAACCACTAGAAACCATTTGTTGTACTCATAGGCCAGAATGGTCTTGTACTACATATTTTGTATTTTGCTTGGAATTCCTATATCAAGTTGGTGCCTCATAAGCTAACAGTAATCCTGGGGCTGGTGAGCACAAGGGCCATTTTCTGGAAATTAAAATCCCGAAAATCTGGTCCTGACAACGGTCGCGCCACCCTGTCCACTAACCTCACCATGTTCCGAGCAGGTCAACGCAGTAACTCACGTGCCTCTCCGTGCTTCCTAGCGACGGGTTCGAGCTTACCCGAGCTCCGGCCACCGCCAAACACGTCGCTGGTGCCGTTTCCGATGACCCCGAGCCCAACTACCTGCAGCACCCGCTGCGGCTCGCTCCCAGCTATCCATAGAGCCTAACGGCGTCTCGAATGATGCCCTGTAGGCGAAACCCGCACCTGCACCGCCGCGTTTGGCCTCGCCGGCGGCTAAACGCCGGCGAGTTGACCCCGCTGAGCCCCGTTTGACCATGGGTGGGCCCTGTTTGACCCCCCTGGGTCAATGACAGGTGGGGCCAGCCCTGTTAACTAATTAGGATTAGTATTAACTAATATTTGGTTAAACTAATTACACTGACATGCGGGACCCACTGTCAGGTTTGACCTGGACTGTCCCGTGGACCACTGACGTCATCCTGACATAATGGTGACGTAGTAAATTATTTACTGGAATTATTTTTACACAGGAAATTCCAGAAAATACCACAAACTTCAAAAAATCATAGAAATTAATCTGGAGCTCCAAATGCAAAGTGTTATATATGAAAAATGATCAAAAAAAATCCAATCTATCCATCTCTACTGGTTTCATGCATGTTTAAACAAGTTAACCTGATGTTTAGTGCAGAACAAGATAAGGCACTTAAAAGAGCCACTTATGAGTTTGAAACTTGAATCTTTGGTTCAAAATGGTTCAAACCCATCTGGTCTTAGTTGCATTAGCCCAATACACTCATCTTGCCATGTCTCATGCATGCATCATATTGTTGCATATTGTTTATTGATGATTGTGTATCGGTGCTCTCTGCGGTAGGTTCTGCCCCCGAGGAGTACCGCTAATACCCCAACAAAGAACAATACCAGTGCACCGACCCATCAGGCAAGCAACCAACCATTTGATCATATCGATACAATCCCATGTTCTCGCCTCTACTCTCTTTTACTGCATTAAGACAACGCGATTCAAACTGTTGTGTGCTGCAGTAGTTGAACCCATTTCCTCTGCATGACCTGTCATTGCCACAGTAACTACTCCCTCCGTTCGGAATTACTTGTCGTAGAAATGGATGTATCTAGATGCATTTTAGTTCTAGATACATCCATTTCAGAGACAAGTAATTCCAAACGGAGGGAGTAGATGAAACCCACTAGCGAGTTGGTTGATCCATGTGTATGTGTTGTTCCTACCTTGCTATGCTTGCTATGCTTAGAGTCGTGTCAGGTCTGGTTCATCTGGGTGATGGGCTAGAGTAAAATGATCATGTCAGTATGCGAGTGATGTGTTGAACACGATTTGGTAAAGGTATCGATGAGAGGCCATGTAGGAGTACATGGTGGGTTGTTTCATTGAAGCCGTCCTTAAGCACTGAGAACTGCATGTGTGATTTAAGATTCAGCTACTACCATACATTGGGCCCGAAACCAATGGACCCTCTCGGCTTCTTATTCACCCTAGTCCTCTGTCCAGGAGTTGCAAGTTGTTTCTGGTGTTTGTAGCTTACTGGAGGCCGTGGACAGCGCTGACCCTTGGGGTGGGCTGTGATGTGGTAGGTTCATGGCAGGGTACACCAGGCACCCGTTAGGTGTCTCGGAACCCTGTACACATTGTTCAGGGCTGTATGTAGAAACTTCGACCGGACTCCCTGTGGATGGAACCTGGATAGGCGATAAACTTGGACTAGAGACTTAGGTGTTTAGGTAGGTCATGGCCGACACCCACGTTGGGCTTCCGCTTGAAGGTTGCCGAGTACATGTCGTGTAAACGGCGGTAAGTGGTGAGAGCGTGTATGAAGAAATACACCCATGCAGGGTTAACATCATCTATTCGAATAGCCGCGTCCGCGGTAAAGGACTACTTGGTTGCCTATACAGTTCACAGACAAGTAAATGGAAACTACTAAAAGCCTCAAGATAAGCGTGAGTGCCGAGGATGGCTCTTCCGTAGGAAGACGGAGGTGGATCCTCGGTAGTGTATTGAAGTGGTGAGTAGTGGACTCGAGTGCGCAAAACCATTTCAAGTTGGAGTCTCGCAGGATAGCTTAGCCAAGAGTCAAAGCTGGCTTGCTGCAATAACCCCACCAACCCTTCTTGATAATGTGCATGTATGTAGGATCTGATGTAAGTCTTGCTGAGTACCTTTGTACTCATGTTGCTTAAATTTACGTTTTACAGAAGACGTTGCAACCCCTTCTGACGGGTTCTTCGTAGACGTTGATATCGATGAGTAGGCTGAAGCCCAGGTGGTGATCCTGAGCTCATGAAGGACTATGAAGTATAGTCAGGCTTACCCAAGCCTCTTTTATTTTACTAGTTGTCTGTACTCAGACAAGTTACTTCCGTTGTTGGCTTGTATGCTTGTATGACTTGAATGTGGGTCGTGTGACCCGTACTTGTGTGTATGATATGTATGGCTCTCTGAGCCTTTAAATAAAGTACTTGTGTTGTAGAGTCATGTTGTGATGCCTTGTTGTATTTGCACATATCGAGCATATTGTGTGTATGATTGAAATGCTTGGTATGTGTGGGATTTGACTATCTAGTTGTTTATCCTTAGTAGCCTCTCTTACCGGGAAATGTCTCCTAGTGCTTCCACTGAGCCATGGTAGCTTGCTACTGCTCCGGAACACTTAGGCTGGCCGGCATGTATCCTTCTTCGTTCCTGTGTCTGTCCCTTCGGGGAAATGTCACGCGATGAACACCAGAGTCCTGTTAGCCCGCTACAGCCCGGTTTACTGGAGTCCTACTAGCCCAGTGCTACAGCCCGGATTCACTCGCTGATGACCGACACATTCGATGCTGGGTCATGGATGCCTGTCCCTGTAAGTCTGTGCCACTTTGGGTTTATGACTAGCAATGTCATCCCGAGCTCCTTATCATATGGATGCTAGCGACACTATCATATACGTGTGCCAAAAGGCGCAAACGGTACCAGCCAGCCGACACCCATGGGAATACCGTGCGTGAGGCCACAAAGTGATATGAGGTGTTACATGCTAGATCGATGTGGAATTGAGTCGGGGTCCTGACACCGCCTTGCAATGCTGAAGACAATCTGCGCGCCGGATACATCGTCATTGAAGCCTGGTTCAGGGGCTACTAAGGGAGTCCTGGACTAAGGGGTCCTCGGGCGTCCGAGCTATGTGATATGGGCCGGACTGATTGGCCATGAAGATACAAGATAGAAGAACCTTCCCCGTGTCTGGATGGGACTCACCTTTGCATGGATGGCAAGCTTGGCATTCGGATCATGTACCTTCCTTTCTCTGTAACCGACCCTGTACAACCCTAGATCCCTCCAGTGTCTATATAAACCGGAGGGTTTAGTCCGTAGGGCAAGAATACATTCTTACAGGCTAGACATCTAGGGTTTAGCCATTGCGATCTTGAGGTAGATCAACTCTTGTAACCCCTATACTCATCAAAGTCAATCAAGCAGGAAGTAGGGTATTACCTCCATTAAGAGGGCCCGAACCTGGGTAAACATCATGTCCCCTGCCTCCTTGTTACCTTCGATCCTTAGACACACAGTTCAGGACCCCCTAATGAGATCTGCCGGTTTTGACAAAGACATTGGTGCTTTCATTGAGAGTTCCACTGTGTCGTCACCAGAAGGCTCGATGGCTCCATCAACCATCCGCAACAATTCTGCCCTGAGGGAGACTTTTCTCCCCGGCCAAATCTTCATATTTAGTGGCTTCGCACTGCGTGCCAATTCGATTGGCCATCAGGAGCAGATCGACAGCTATGACCCTAGTCATCAGATCAGTTTCGGAAACCTAAACTACGTCGCTGATATCCGGGGAGACTTAATCTTCCAAGGGTTCGTGGCTGAGGGAGTCCTGGATTAGGGGGACATCGGCAGCCGGACTATATACTTTGGCTGGACTGTTGGACTATGAAGATACAAGATTGAAGACTTCGTCCCATGTCCGAGTGGGACTGTCCTTTGCATGGAAGGCAAGCTTGGCAATCCAGATATGTAGATCTCCTTCTCTGTAACCGACTATGTGTAACCCTATCTCCCTCCGGTGTCTATATATACTGGAGGGTTTAGTCCGTAGGACAACAACAATCATAATCATAGGCTAGCTTCTAGGGTTTAGCCTCGACGATCTCGTGGTAGATCAACTCTTGTAATACTCATGTCATCAAGATCAATCAAGCAGGAAGTAGGGTATTACCTCCATCCAGAGGGCCTAAATCTGGGTAAACATTGTGCCCCTCGCCTCCTATTACCATTAGCCTTAGACACACAGTTCGGGACCCCCTACCCGAGATCTGCCGGTTTTGACACCGACATTGGTGCTTTCAATGAGGGTTCCACTGTGTCATCACGATAAGGCTTGATGGCTCCTTCAATCATCTACAACGATATGATCCAGGGCAAGGTTTTCCTCCCCGGACAGATCTTCGTATTCGGCGGCTTCATACTGCGGGCCAACTCGCTTGGCCGTCTGGAGCAGGTCGATAGCTACGCCCCTAGCCATCAGGTCAGGTTTGGAAGCTTGAACTACACCGTCGACATCAGCGGAGACTTGATCTTTGACGGATTCGAGCCCATGACAGGTGTGCCGAACAGTCACGAGGAGCACGATCTAGATCTGCCATCGGACGGTGTCCGGAAGATCACACTTGCAGCTGCCTTGACTCTTAATCCGGAGCAGATCATGCCATCCGAGGACGGGTGGATGGACCCCGCCATAGAGGCCGCACAACCAGCAGCGTTAGATCCGAACACAGACTTCGCCTCCAATGAGGTCTGTGTCATCGGACCCTCGGACTCGTCTCCAGCCATAGGCTCTGAACCGCGTGCATCTGTGGCTATCGAATCTAATTGGGCACCGATCATGGAGTTTACCTCCGCGGATATCTTTCAACACTCGCCCTTGGGCGACTTGCTAAATTCATTAAAGTCTCTCTCCCTATCAGGAGACTCTTGGCCGAACTATGTCCAGCTTGAGTGGGAAGCAGACGGCGAAGAAATTCGTTACCCACCCACCACCCACTTAATAGCCACTGTTGACGACTTAACCGACATGCTTGATTTCGACTCCGGAGACATCGACGGTATGGACGACGATGCTGGAGAGGAACAGGAACCACCGCCCGCAAGGCACTGGACAACCACCTCATCATATGATATATACATGGTGGACACACCAAAAGAAAACAACGACAAGGAACGGAAGGATGCAATAGAGGATAATCCTCTTGAGAAGGAACCAAAGCGACAACGTCGGCGCCGCTCTAAATCCCGCCACAATAAAAACAGCGATAACAATGCAAGAAAGAATAACACCCCGGTTGACTCCAAAGGCAATGACGACCCCATGGACCCGGCGATGGAGCAGGATGCACTACAAGAAAAAGACACATCCGTGACATTTTGGGCCGAACGAAACTTTTTTCTATCATACTTATGACACTTCTATGACGATAATTGTGACAAAACCCGGTATCATCATAGATGTGGTGGGCTCCTACTTCTATGACAAAAATCATGACAGAAAATGGGCTTTTCGTCCTGGGCCAGCCATTCTTTGGGCCGTCCATGATGGAAAAAACCATAGTAGAAGCGAGGGCGGGGAAAATTTTGGTGAGTTCCCAGTTACGATGGGTTGTTGGGGGCCGAGCGATGCGCGTTTCTCTCGTACACACATGCGCGTATGTGTGAGGCATTGGCTCTAACTGAACCCGAGGGAGGCGTTGGGCTCTAACTGAACCCGAGCTATTGCACTACAGACTACGCGTTACTGAACCCGAGCGATTGATCGATGGCTGTTAACTGAACCAGTTCGAGCGATTCCTTCTCTACTGCTGCTAACT
>NC_041387.1:395290752-395326646 GCF_002162155.2 Triticum dicoccoides | reverse complement strand
AACACTGAGCGGTGGTGTTGCCTCTGGATGAATAGGATCCCGATCTATCGAGCCAGTTGGGGCTGGATGAACAGGACCCCATGGAGGGCTTGATGAATAGGACGACCCCGTGGAGGGCTAGATGAACAGTAGACGGTGAAGGGGTGCCCGTGGAGGGGTGGTGGAACAGTAGACGGTGGAGTAGCGCACGGTGGAGGATGGATGAACAGGAGCCCGTGGAGGCTGGAGGAGGTCGACGGTTGCCCGTGGAGGCTGGAGGAGGTCGACGGTGGAGATGAACAATATCCCGTGGAGTCCCGTTTTGTGGTACGCCACACCCTTCCCGATGCACAGGACCCCCGTTTCGACCGTAGCGCTCCAATACAAGTCCATTTCGTCCATTTTGCGGTACGCCACACCCCTCCCGATCAACAGGACCCTAGTTTCAACCATAGGAGGTCCATTTCCTCCGTTTTGCAGTATGCCAGACCCCTCCCGATGAACATGATCCTGTTTTGAATGTGGTCGGTCAAACACAAGGCTGTTTCCCCCGTTCTGCGGTACGCCAGGCCTCGTTTCCATCGCCTGTTCCATCCAAGCCCTCCCGATGAACACGACGAAGCATTCCGTTCCGACCCAGCCGGTTGGCTCCCCATGAACACGACGACGATGTTGTTTATCCATTCTGACCCAGTCATGTACACGAGCCCTGGCCGTACGTATGCGCGAGTAGGCGTTCGAGACCCCGCCCGTATGTACACATACGTGGCCATATTTTCTTTCTTGCACACTAGCCGTTGTACGTACGTGTACATGCTACGCGCGCGCCTCTACTACGACATGTGCACGCCTCTACTATGACACGTGCGTGCCTGTACATCCACCAGTATGTATGTACATGTTCGCGACTAGAATGGCAACGCTACGTACGCTTCGACCAGGTGGGTCCCGACTGTCAGGCACTTCCTTGCATGCGAAGATGTAGCTGGTGGGTCCCAGCAGTCAGGGGGCCTGTCAGATTTCGGGTTCCGGCAGACCCTTGAGGTTTGAACACTACGGTGCGCACGGAGGATTCTCCCTCTGCCTACCTGTTCCTCGCCGAATTGCTAGGGTCTAAACTATCAAAAGATCAACACAAGAGACACAAGGTTTATACTGGTTCAGGCCACCATTGTGGTGTAATACCCTACTCCAGTGTGTGGTGTGGTGGATTGCCTCTTGGGCTGATGATGAACAATACAAGGAAGAACAGCCTCGCGAGGGTCTGTTCTTGGCTGGTGCAATGAACTGCTAGGGGGAGTTCGGTCGCTCTATCTGCAAGTTTCTCGGTGAGGATCTCGATGCCTCTACCCTGGGGGTGGCTAGTCCTATTTATAGGCAAAGGGCCTAGGCCTCTTCCCAAATATTGAGCGGGAAGGGCGCCAACAATTGGCCATTTTGAAGGGGAACAACGGGTACACTTATCCTGACTAAAGTTGGTCCTCGCCTGTCAAAGGCTCTGGTGGTGATGCCGGCTTGGGCTCCACGGTGACCTCCATCCTGCCGTTGGACTGGTCTTGGTCTTGTTGTACCGAAATGGACGCCTTTGCTTGATGCTCTCGCCTGCGCTTGCTCCCTTTGCACCAAACAGGAAAGAAGGACACTGCACGGGCCGGCGCCCGGCTGGCGCCCTTGGTCGTCATGGCTTCCGTCATGGGCACCTCGCGAGGTACCCCGCCTTGGACTCTCCGCCTCCTCGTGAGCCAGCCTGACGAGGCCGTGCCTGAGGAAGCTCCTTGTCGTCCACCCCGCGAGGCTTGGCCCCTCGCGAGGGTCTTGAGCATGTGCTGATGAAGATGGGCCGCGCTGGGCCCCCCTTTGACCCACGCCGCAAACCGCAGGCAGGCAAGTCTGGGGACCCCCGTTCCCAGAACGCCGACAATAGCCCCCAAGCCCACGGCGCGCCCGGACTTGGTCGTGTAGAGAGGCGAAAGGGCAAGTGCGAAGCATCGCGGGCCCTAACAGCCTGCGGCCTTGGGTGCCGCGTGGCAGTTGATTGGATGTGGGCGTCTCCGCTCCCCATGACGCCTCGACAACTGCACGGATGCGACAAGTCCCTCCATGCAATAACTGGTCATGATTACCTGCGATCGTGGAAGCCGACGGTTGGCCTCCTCTGGCTATAAGTACGGAGCGGTGTGAGCCACTCCAGTTCATCTTCCTCTGCTACTTCTCCTTTCCTTCCTCCCCGCCACTGCTCCGTCTCACCGCCATGGCTCCGATCCGCCGGTTCTCCGCAGAGGAGAAGGGAAAGGCCCCCCGAGAGGGTCCTGATCCGCTCCCGCCGAAGAAGCGGTTGGTCCTCTGCCGCCGAGATGAGGGAGCGCGGCAGGAGGTGTCGAGGCCTTGGTGCGAGCGGCCGCCGCCAGGGTTTCCGCTGCCCTTGTACGCCCACCTTGAGGGCCCTACCGGAGCTGATGCTGAGCACCGTGGGCGACGCCTCCTCGATCTTGGATTCACCACCCTCCTTCCTTCGCCTTTGAGATCCCGTCGAGGGGGCCTTTCAGGCTCCGGCTGCAGCATGCTGATTGCCGGACTCCTGCGACCGATGCGGATGTCGAGGTCGTCGCTCCAGGTAAGGTCTTCATGACCCATGGCTGGGGCGAGGTCGCCCGGGTCCATCTGGAGGATCCAGCAACTCCGCCGAGCTCTTCACGACCCCGGAGACAAGCGACGACAGCTACGAGCCGCCGAGCAGGGCGGGCTTGTCAGGACGTCGCTGCCCCTGATCTGGATGGGGTTGGCGCCAGTGCTGGATGGCCCACTGTTGATGATGGCGTCTGCCGTGATGGTTCCTGTAGTTAGGACTCCTTAGGATATGCGTCTTTTGTCCCTGCGAGGAGCCAAGAATACGCCCCGTGGGGGCTTGTAAGGCGTCTGTAATTCCGTTTGTCAATATGATCCTTATCGTGAAGCGGTGCAAGATGCTTATTCCGTCTTAGCTTAGTTTCTTCCTTTCAGACCTCACGAGGGCTTGATGCTCTGTGCCGACAGGTCCCAGTCCCAAGGCGGCTTCAGCCGTCGCTGGTATGCCAGGTTGCGATGCCGTGGTCAAGGCCAGGAGGTGAGCGGCCCGGGGTCCGGTAAGAGGCCCTGAGTCGCGATGCTCAGGAGGTCCCCTTTAGCGCTCAAGCAGCCATCACTTGGTGAGAAAGGAATGTGACGTTGCTAACACGGGATTGCATTGGATGTGGTGACGGTGCTGCCATAGCTAATATTCTCGTAGGATGACTTATCTTGTGGGTCAGGAAACGCTTCTTGGTGAGGGGCTAGGTCCGTTCCCTGGCTGGCGAGGGGTTGCTTGGTGAGGTCCTCACGTGCCCCTCCCCTCTCGCCTTCGCTCCCCTTTCTGCTCTACGTCCTCGGGTCCCGGCCCTCGAGCTGGTCTCAGCCGTCGCTGGCATGCCATGTCACGATGCCATGGACATGACCAGAGGGTGAGGGCTGGAGGGCCAGTAGGAGCCCTGAGTCGCGATGCTGAGGCACCCCCCCTTCAACGTGCAAGCGGTTCGCGCGGGCGAGAGTGAAGAAGGCACCGTGAGGGCCTCGCCTGATGATGCTCCTTGGAGGGGCCCTGCAGGTTCAACACAAGAGGAACGAGAGTTCGTCGTGACAATCGACAGTTAGTCGTTAGCTGCTCTGGAGAGGTGATGAGGCGCGAAAGGCCTGGCAGGGTGCATTGGGGCGCCCGTGAGCCAGCGCTGGGCTCACGGGGCCCGTCCTTAAGGCGGGTTGCGCCCGACACTGGGCCCTACCTTGGAGTGGGTTCCTGCAAAATTGGTTAGATGCCGATGCTCTACGTCCTCGGGTCCCGGCTCTTGGGCTGGTCTCAGCCGTCGCTGGTATGCCGGGGCGCGATGCCGTGGGAAGACTAGAGGGTGAGGGCCGGAGAGCCGGTAGGAGCCCAGAGTCGTGATGCTCAGGCAGCCCCCCTTTAACGCGTAAGCTTGGTTAGATGACAAAACTCTACGTCCTCGGGTCCCGGCTCTCGGGCTGGTCTCAGCCGTCGCTGGTGTGCCGGGGCGCGATGCCGTGGGCAGACCAGAGGGTGAGGGCTGGAGAGCCGGTAGGAGCCCTGAGTCGCGATGCTCAGGCACCCCCTCTTTAACGCGCAAGCTTTTGACATCCAAGAACAAAAGGTACCATGAACAGGCACCGAATAACAAGCATGATGGGTCGAAAGCATGGCCCTAAGATAAATGCAAGAGGGGTACAGGCCACTGGGTCTGACCCGAGCGGCTTGGGGATAATGCAGCTTGAGGGGCGCCCCCAGCAGAGTGAGCTAAGAACATGAAATAAAAGAGATACATGCCACAGGGACGGACCCACGCGGCCTGGGAATAATGCAGCCCTGGGGGCGCTCCCAGCTGGAAATGAAACCAGAAAGATGTCACCTGATGACGCTGAAGACGAAGGGATGTTGATGTAGCAGACTCGGTGGGCTGCGGGAGCCGATCCTCATGAGCCCCCAGGCCCTGGGGCCTCGGGAGGCTCCGGCGGCGCTGGTGGCTCTTCGCGGACCATCTCCATCTCCACCAGGGCTGCGGAACGCCTGGCCTCTTGAGCCTCCAGGATGGCCCTCATGATGCGCTGGTACGCAGCAGCCGCATTCGGCAAGCCGTGAGGCATGCGAACGTAACTGTGGGGTGGGCCCTCGCAGCGTCCCACTCGCGATGGCCAGAGGCGCTCCTGGGACGCGGCTTGGTTGAGCCCAGGTATGTCGATGCAGACGTGCAACCCACCATCCTCGCTTGGATGGGGGGCCACAGCGGGCAAGCGGCTGCCTCTCATGACCCTTTACTCCTGTAGCTCCTTAATGGCCTTGTTGACGAACTCCTGAGGGTTTGGCCCTCCTTGCCTTGCTCCTTCTTGATGGAAACATGCTTCGAAGCACGCCTCCACGTGGTGCCCAAGCGCCTCCCTCGCGACCTTGGCGAGGTCGACGGCCCTCCAGGGGAGAGCCCTCGAGCCCTGCCTGAGGAGGGCGTCGGGCGCGCTTCCCTATGCGATGGCAGGAGGTTCCCCCTAAGCAGGCGCGGCCCCAGAGGGACCTGCCTCCCGAGGGGCCGGGCCGGTCGATGTCTTCTTCTTCTTGGGGGCGGCCTCGGGAAGCCTCCTGCTTCCATGATCCGGGTCTTCCAGTGAGGCAGCCTGAAAGGCTCTCTCCACGGAACAGACTGTGTCTCTCTCTTCGCAGGGCACCGTGATGACTCCGCCACTTCCTGGCATCTTGAGGATGTTGTAGCCGTGGTGGGTTACGACCATGAACTTGGCTAGCGCTGGGTACCCGAGGATGGCGTTGTACGGCAGGCGAATGTGGGCGACGTCGAAGTCGATGAGCTCGGTGCGGTAGTTGTCGCGTGCCCCGAAGGTGACAGGGAGGCGGACCTGCCCAATTGGGACCGTGGAGCCATCGGTGACTCCGGAGAAATGCATGGTGGGCTGAAGCTGACTGTAGGGTACTTGGAGATTGTTGAATGTTTCCACAGACAGGACGTTGAGCCCCGCCCCGCCATCGATGAGGGTCTTGGTGACTAGTATGTTGCTGATGATTGGGGAACAAAGCATCGGGAGGACTCCGGCTGTGGCCGCGCACTTGGGCTGATCTGCTGAGCTGAACGTGATGGCGCACGCCGACCACCTAAGAGGGCGCGTGGCCTTGAGCTTGGGGAGGACTGCGTTCACTTCGCGAGTGAACTGCTTGAAGATGCGTTGATAGGCTGGGGCTTGAGCTCCGCCTAGGATGCAGGTGATCGCACATGGTTCCTGGAAGCCCCGAGCCCCTTCGTCCTGATGACGGTCCTCATTTCTCCTTGGCTGCGGTGGTAGCGGAGGGAGGCCTGCGTTACCTTGTGGGCGATCCTCGCGAGGCTGATCCGTCCAGCCTCCCTCACGAGGCGGGTCCTGCCAGTGATCCTCGCGAGGTTGGTCGCGCCACCCTTGACGTGGGCCGCGGTCTTCCCAGTGTCCTGCGTTCCTTCCTCCTCCTCGGCCGTAGCCCCGGTCGTTGCGGTCGGGACGTCGGCCAGTCCGTCCTTCACGCACGGCCCTGAGCTCTTGGCATTCATTGGTGTTATGGGTGTGGAGGTCGTGGTACACGCAGTACCGACTGCCCTTGGAGGATTCGGGCTGATCTCTGCCCCGCTTGGTGTTTGGTTCTGCCGCGAGTACGGCAGCCCCCTTGCGCTTCACGTCCTTGGCCTTGGGATTCTTCTCTTCAGGGTCTGCGGCAGGCAATTCGAGGAGGGAGAGACACCCTTCCTCAGCCCTGACGCACTTGGTCGCTAGGTTGAACAGCTCCAAGGAAGTGCATAGATCTTCATGCATCGCAAGCTCCTCCTTCATCTTGACGTCATGCACACCGTCAGTGAAGGCTGAGATGATGGACTCCTCGGTCACCTTGGGAATCTTGAGGCGCGCGTTGTTTAAGCGCTGGATGTACTTTTGCAGGGTTTCCCCCGGTTGTTGCTTGATGCGGCGCATGTCACTCACGGCGGGTGGCCGGTCGCGAGTACCCTCGAAGTTGGCGATGAAGCGGGTGCGCATCTCGTCCCAGGAGGAGATCGTGCCCGGGGCTAGGATCAGAAGCCAGGTGTGGGCCCCGTCTTTGAGAGCCATGGGAAACCAGTTCACCATGACCTTCTCGTCTTCGTTGGCAGCCTCGATGCCTAGCTCGTAGAGCTGGAGGAACTCTGTAGGGTCTGCCATGCCATCGTAGCGAGGAGGCAGGCCTGGCTTGAACTTCCCGGGCCATGCGACGGTGCGTAGCTCGGTGGTGAAGGCGCGGCAGCCCGCTGTGGCCACAGGAGGCCTCGGAGGACGAAGGGCTCGGTCTTGCGGGTCCCCGTGCGCCGCAGCTGGGCGCAGCGCAGGGTCTTGACGTGCTGGAGCAGGAGCGTGGTCGGGACGAGCCCGAGCAGGGAGCGCTAGGGCAGCTTCTCGAGGGCGTGGGACCTCTTGGCAGCTCTGCTCCTGCCGTGCTGGTTCCTGACGGGGCGGGTTTCGCCCAGGGGCCGCGCGCCTTGGAGCCAGGGCGCCTTCTTGAGGGGGAGGCGGCTGAGGCGCCCCAGGAGCTTCATTTCCCGAGCATGGCGGGGCGCGGTGCGGCGAGAAAGATGGCGCGCGGGAGCCCCCAGCGGCACGGACGAGTTCGGCGACTCGGTCGAGCCACTCTTCGTAGACGTCGTCGACTGGGCGGTAGCGCAGGAGCTCGTTAGCCGTGATGAGCGCAGCTCGAGCCTCCATGGCCACGCGGGGCGCGCGGGATGAAGAACCAGCGGGGGTGAGCGAGGGCGTAGCGGTGCGGCCGTCTCGCCTCATGGACAGGTGCTGGGACGATGCTTGCTGCTCATTCCCCGCTGGGCCGGTGGCGGTGTTGACGGCAGGCGACGGGGAACGACGGGGGCGCCCGCTGACGGGGGCCGTCTGAACCATGCGGGAAGCAAGGGCGGAGCGGCGCTCGGCGCGAACCCGGCGTGCGTGAGACATGGTCGCGACGGTTGGAGAAGAACAGGGCGACGGAAGACGAAGTCCGGAGCACCCCCTACCTGGCGCGCCAAATGTCGGATTTCGGGTTCCGGCAGACCCTTGAGGTTCGAACACTGGGGTGTGTGCGGAGGATTCGCCCTTTGCCTACCCGTTCCTCGCCGAATCGCTAGGGTCTGAACTACCAAAAGATCAACACAAGAGACACAAGGTTTATATTGGTTCAGGCCACCATTATGGTGTAATACCCTACTCGAGTGTGTGGTGCGGTGGATTGCCTCTTGGGCTGATGATGAACAATACAAGGAAGAACAGCCTCGCGAGGGTCTGTTCTTGGCTGGTGTGATGAACTGCTAGGGGGAGTTCGGTCGCTCTATCTGCTAGTTTCTCGGTCAGGATCTCGATGCCTCTACCCTGGGGGTGGCTAGTCCTATTTATAGGCAAAGGCCCTGGGCCTCTTCCCAAATATTGAGAGGGAAGGGTGCCAACAATTGGCCATTTTGAAGGGGAACAACGGGTACACTTATCCTGACTAAAGTTGGTCCTTGCCTGTCAAAGGCTCTGGTGGTGATGCCGGCTTGGGCTCCACGGTGACCTCCATCCTGCCGTTGGACTGGTCTTGGTCTTGTTGCACCGAAATGGACTCCTTTGCTTGATGCTCTCGCCTGCGCTTGCTCCCTTTGCACCAAAGAGGAAAGAAGGACACTGCACGGGCCGGCGCCTGGCTGGCGCCCTTGGTCGTCATGGCTTGCGTCATGGGCACCTTGCGAGGTACCCCGCCTTGAACTCTCCGCCTCCTCGTGAGCCAGCCTGACAAGGCCGTGCCTGAGGAAGCTCCTTGTCATCCACCCCGCGAGGCTTGGCCCCTCGCGAGGTTCTTGAGCTTGTGCTGATGAAGATGGGCCGCGCTGGGCCCCCCTTTGAGCCACGCCGCAGGCCGCAGGCAGGCAAGTCTGGGGACCCCCGTTCCCAGAACGCCGACAGGGCCGAATTGTTTTTTTTTGCCCGGACGCACTTCCTTGTGTGCGAAGGTGTAGCTGGTGGGTCCCAGCAGTCAGGGGGGAAACTTTTTTTTGCAAAATACGGTGGCCGTTCTGGTGGGTCCCTGATGTCAGGTGGAGGAATAATTATTTTGCACGTAATAAGGAGGCACTTCCTTGCGGCCGCCGTGGACCCAGCTGTCAGCCTCTCCACGCACGGTACTCTTCCGATGGAAGTCGGTCGTTGTCCACATTGACCATGCCGCGTCGAGAGAACCACGGCGATGGACGACGGCGAGGCCTAGGAAGGGGACGACGCGGAGCCGGGGAAGACGCGGTAGTGGATTCCCATGCGAAGAGGAGTACGAGGGTTCACTGGTTCGGCTGTAGTGTGAGGCTGCCGTCGCCGCAGAATAACAGGGGGTGTGGGTGAGTAGAGGGATGGCCTAGCCAGTGGTGGGAGTAGTAGGGGACGGTGAGGCCTTCACGGTATCACAACCGGCCACGGGAGGCAAGAGCATGCGGCACGACCGGCACTGCTTTGGGCAGCTGGAGCACGAAGACCAGAGGTTGAAGAAGCACTATGTCCATTGGATGGACATCGTACGGTCACTGGAGTATTGACTAAGTTGACAAAGCCCCCCGTCCCCGTCAACTTAGTAGGCCCACAAGTCAGCCTGCCACTATACTGGGTCCCAGCTAGCAGAGGGAGTATCCATTTTTTGTGCATAATAAGGAGGCACTTCCTTGCGTGCGAAGATATAGCTGGTGGGTCCAAGCTGTCAGCGGTGGTAACATTTTTTTACGAAATACAGAGGCCCTTTCCGTGGGTCCCAAATGTCAGGTGGAGGAATCATTATTTTGCGCGTAATAAGGAGGCATTTCCTTGCGTGCGGCAATGGACCCAGCTGTCAGCCTCTCTACGTACAGTCCACTTCAGATGCATGGCGGTCGTTGATCACGTTGACTAGGCCACGCCTAGAGCACCAGGGAGGTGGATGACGGCGAGGCCTAGGAAGGGAACAACATAGAGGCAGGGAAGACTCGGCAGTTGTTTCCCACACGGAGGGGAGTACGACTGTAAGAGGGTTTACTCGTTCGTCTGCCGTCACCGGAGAATAACAGCAGGTGTGGGTGAGTAGAGGGATGGCTAGGCCAGCAATGGGAGTACGGTGGGGTGGTGAGGCCTGCGCGGTAGCACAGCCGGACGCGAGGAGGAGGGAGCGAGCAGTCCCGCCGACGCTTGTTTGAGCGGCTGGAGCAGGAAGAGCAGAGATTGAAGAAGCATGATGACCGTTGGATGGAAATCCAACAATCACTGCTTGTGCGTCAACCTTTTTTTTTAGGAAAGCCTCAAATCTGTGGAAAACAACATACAACCCATCTGCCATTATTTCTAATAATTCACATCCCATTTGCTAATTCTTAAGGTTTTTTTGGAGCTCATATTCTTCTTGTTAGCATTACAGCCCATATTGTGGCCACGGTTAAAAAATTATACGAAATTTTGCATATTTCGGTGCGGTCCGAACTGTTTTTAATCCCGAAATTTTGAGTCACATTCAAAATGATTTTAAAAATAAATGTATATCAATATAAAATCCAACAAATTGTCCATGCATAAAAATAAATGCAATTTAAAATCTCAAAATGAAAAAAAAGATATTTGAAACTAATTGCCGGTTTGATGTGTTTTAAAAATGTACAACCCATTTCTCATTACTTATAGGCCATTTTCTCGGTCAGTCAAATGAAGCTCTCCGTGTCTTGAAAGATTTGCAGCCCAAAAGGCCTGACAAAGCGACTTACTTGGCAAATCACAAAAACCTAGGTTGTGGCCGTGGACCTAGCTACGGCCGTGGACCCAGCTGTCAGCCTCTCCACGTACAGTCCACTTCAGATGCATGGCGGTCGTTGATCACGTTGACTAGGCCGCGCCGAGAGCACCAGGGCGGTGGACAACGGCGAGGCCTAGGAAGGGAACAACAAAGAGGCAGGAAAGACTCGACAGTTGTTTCCCACGCGGAGGGGAGTACGACTGAAAGAGGGTTTACTGGTTCGTCTGCCGTTGCCGGAGAATAACAGCAGGTGTGGGTGAGTAGAGGGATGGCTAGGCCAGCAATGGGAGTACGGTGGGGTGGTGAGGCCTGCGCGGTAGCATAGCCGGACGCGAGGAGGATGGAGCGGGCAGTCCCGCCAACGCTTGTTTGAGCGGCTGGAGCAGGAAGAGCAGAGATTGAAGAAGCATGACGACCGTTGGATGGAAATCCAACAGTCACTGCTTGTGCGTCAACCTTTTTTTTAGGAAAGCCTCAAATCTGTGGAAAACAACATACATCCCATCTGCCATTATTTCTAATAATTTACATCCCATTTGCTAATTCTTAAGGTTTTTTTGGAGCCCATATTCTTTTTGTTAGCATTACAACCCATATTGTGGCCACGGTTAAAAAATTATACGAAATTTTCCATATTTCGGTGCGGTCCGAACTGTTTTTAATCCCGAAATTTTGATTCACATTCAAAATGATTTTAAAAATAAATGTATATCAATATAAAATCCAACAAATTGTCCATGCATAAAAATAAATGCAATTTAAAATCTCGAAATGAAAAAAAAGATATTTGAAACTAATTGCCGGTTTGATGTGTTTTAAAAATATACAACCCATTTCTCATTACTTATAGGCCATTTTCTCGTTCAGTCAAATGAAGCTCTCCGTGTCTTGAAAGATTTGCAGCCCAACAGGCCTGACAAAGCGACTTACTTGGCAAATCACAAAAAACTAGGTTGTGGCCGTGGACCTAGCTACGGCCGTGGACCCAGCTGTCAGCCTCTCCATGTACAGTCCACTTCAGATGCATGGCGGTCGTTGATCACGTTGACTAGGCCGCGCCGAGAGCACCAGGGCGGTGGACAACGGCGAGGCCTAGGAAGGGAACAACAAAGAGGCAGGGAAGACTCGACAGTTGTTTCCCACGCGGAGGGGAGTACGACTGAAAGAGGGTTTACTGGTTCGTCTGCCATTGCCGGAGAATAACAGCAGGTGTGGGTGAGTAGAGGGATGGCTAGGCCAGCAATGGGAGTACGGTGGGGTGGTGAGGCCTGCGCGGTAGCATAGCTGGACGCGAGGAGGATGGAGCGGGCAGTCCCGCCGACGCTTGTTTGAGCGGCTGGAGCAGGAAGAGCAGAGATTGAAGAAGCATGACGATCGTTGGATGGAAATCCAACAGTCACTGCTTGTGCGTCAACCTTTTTTTTAGGAAAGCCTCAAATCCGTGGAAAACAACATACAGCCCATCTGCCATTATTTCTAATAATTTACATCCCATTTGCTAATTCTTAAGGTTTTTTTGGAGCCCATATTCTTTTTGTTAGCATTACAGCCCATATTGTGGCCACGGTTAAAAAATTATACGAAATTTTCCATATTTCGGTGCGGTCCGAACTGTTTTTAATCCCGAAATTTTGATTCACATTCAAAATGATTTTAAAAATAAATGTATATCAATATAAAATCCAACAAATTGTCCATGCATAAAAATAAACGCAATTCAAAATCTCGAAATGAAAAAAAAGATATTTGAAACTAATTGCCGGTTTGAGGTGTTTTAAAAATGTACAACCCATTTCTCATTACTTATAGGCCATTTTCTCGTTCAGTCAAATGAAGCTCTCCGTGTCTTGAAAGATTTGCAGCCCAACAGGCCTGACAAAGCGACTTACTTGGCAAATCACAAAAAACTAGGTTGTGGCCGTGGACCCAGCTACGGCCGTGGACCCAGCTGTCAGCCTCTCCACGTACAGTCCACTTCAGATGCATGGCGGTCGTTGATCACGTTGACTAGGCCGCGCTGAGAGCACCAGGGCGGTGGACAACGGTGAGGCCTAGGAAGGGAACAACAAAGAGGCAGGGAAGACTCGATAGTTGTTTCCCACGCGGAGGGGAGTACGACTATAAGAGGGTTTACTGGTTCGTCTGCCGTCGCCGGAGAATAACAGCAGGTATGGGTGAGTAGAGGGATGGCTAGGCCAGCAATGTGAGTACGGTGGGGTGGTGAGGCCTGCGCGGTAGCATAGCTGGACGCGAGGAGGAGGGACCGGGCAGTCCCGCCGACGCTTGTTTGAGCGGCTGGAGCAGGAAGAGCAGAGATTGAAGAAGCATGACAACCGTTGGATGGAAATCCAACAGTCACTGCTTGTGCGTCAACCTTTTTTTAGGAAAGCCTCAAATCTGTGGAAAACAACATACAACCCATCTGCCATTATTTCTAATAATTTACATCCCATTTGCTAATTCTTAAGGTTTTTTTGGAGCCCATATTCTTTTTGTTAGCATTACAGCCCATATTGTGGCCACGGTTAAAAAATTGTACGAAATTTTTGCATATTTCGGTGCGGTCCGAACTGTTTTTAATCCCGAAATTTCGAGTCACATTCAAAATGATTTTAAAAATAAATGTATATCAATATAAAATCCAACAAATTGTCCACGCATAAAAATAAATGCAATTTGAAATCTCGAAATGGAAAAAAGATATTTGAAAGTAATTGCCGGTTTGATGTGTTTTAAAAATGTACAACCCATTTCTCATTACTTATAGGCCATTTTCTCGGCCAGTCAAATGAAGCTCTCCGCGTCTTGAAAGATTTGCAGCCCTACAGGCCTGATAAAGTGACTTACTTGGCAAATCACAAAAAACTGGGTTGTGGCCATGGACCCAGCTACGGCCGTGGACCCAGCTGTCAGCCTCTCCACGTACAATACTCTTCTGATGGAAGTCGGTCGTTGACCACATTGACCACGCCGTGCTAAGAGCACCAAGGCAGTGGACGGCGACGAGGCCTAGGAAGGGGACGACGCGGAGTCGGGGAAGACGCGGCAATGGATGCCCATGCGGAGAGGAGGATGAGGGTTCACTGGTTCGGCTGCGGTGTGAGGCTGCCGTCACCGCAGAATAACAGGGGGTGTGGGTGAGTAGAGGGATGCCCTGGGCCAGCGGTGGGAGTAGTAGGGGGCAGTGAGGCCTCCGCAACATCACAGCCGGCCACGAGAGGTAGGAGCACGCGACACGACTGGCGCTTCTTTGGGCGGCTGGAGCAAGAAGACCAGATGTTGAAGAAGCACTATGGCCATTGGATGGACATCGTATAGTCACTAGAGCTAGAATCGTTCATATTGACTAAGTTGACAAAGCCCTCCTTCCTCGTCAACTTAGTAGGCCCACAAGACAGCCACCCAGTATGGTGGGTCCCAGCTAGCAGGGGGTATTCATTTTTTTTGTGCGTAATAAGGAGGCACTTCCTTGCGTGCAAAGATATAGCTGGTGGGTTCGTCCTGTCAGCGGGGGGAACATTTTTTCGGGAAATACAGAAGCCCTTCCTACATACAGTCCACGTACAATGCGTAATAAGGAGGAATTTTCCTTGCATGCGACCATGGACCTCGTGGGTCCCAGCCGTCAGGCTCTCCACGTATAGTCCTCTTCTGATGACTCTCGTATGTTGACCACGCCACGCCGAGCGCACCGAGGTGGTGGACGACAGTGAGGCCCTAGACTGGAACAACCTGGAGATAGGGAAGATGCGGCAGTGGAGTCGCAGAGGTGGGGAGTGGGCCTACACTCGGCAGAGAATAACAGGAGGTGCGGAGTGGAGGGATGGCTTGGCCGTCGGCGGGGTAGCATTTTGCTGAGGAGCGCAAAACAATGCCGCTGGACGCGGAAGGCTGGAGCAGGCGGTACCGACAGCACTGAGGGAAGAAGACGAGAGATTGAAGAAGAATGACGGTCGTTGGATGTAAATCCAACACCTTCTTAGGCTTCGACCTACTGGCCCACATGTCAGCCAGTCCATTTGTTTTTTAGTCCATTTAGTGGGCTGGGTGAAACAATTATGTAGCATCTATGCAGCCCGTTTAATTCCCATTTGCATTTTTCTCGAAATCCGCGGACTTGCTGGGATGGGTGAAAATATCATGTTGGGCTAGACGGAGAAATGTTATAAAAACATAAACACATGATTGCACGTCTATTACTACATTGGTCAGTAAAATCTTTGCAAGCTTATGCACGCAATCACTAGGAGATAACTTGCCAAGTTATATATAAACAATTATTATTATTATTTTGTAAGAACTTTCAACTTATGAAATAAAATATCATTTAAATTTCATGAGTTAATAGTACGTGGGGTATTATTATTTTTAGGCTGGACGTGGGACAGTTGAGTTGGTTCTAGGGAAAAGTACCGGGAGAAAACTCAGTTTACATCGAAAAAGAAAGTGGGAGAAAATTCAGAGACCTGCTGGGTCCACTTGACGAGGGGAATATTTTGGGAGGAAGGAGATTCAAAGCACGGCAGCCGAGTGAACTATTTTTTTTAACGGACAAGTGAACTAGTTACATACATAAGCAAATAGCCACTAAAAAAGCAATCAGGTTAATGGGTTCTTAAAAGAAATATTTCAGACAAAACAAATAATTACGACACATAGGCTAATGCATGAAACACTCAGATGATAAAGGTGCTTATAAACAGATAAAGTACAACATCTAGACCTTCCTGGCACGCTTGATCATGACGATGCGGTTGTCCGTGTACTCATTGGTTATGGGAAGCAGACACGCCCTCATGTCCAAGATCTGCCTGTACATGTCGTAGCATGCATATGCGTCCTTGGCCGCGTAGGTTATGTAGGCTAGATTCAGAGGTACCTCCCACGTTTTCAGGTCCTTGGTATCGTTGTCTTATTTCATGTTGGCGTATCAGGGTCGATGATGGTCTCAGCGAGGTCAACCAGGGAGTCCTTCTCCTGCTCGTTGCTGATGATCTTGTATTGCTTCTGTATGTCGACAAGCTTGTTGCACCAGATGGCCGAATCATCGCGTTCTTCCTTCTCTCCACCGTAGTGAAGGTGCAGTCGGCGCTGCCGATGAAACGGGCGAATGCTCTAGAACCTCTTATGGCCATACATAAGTGGTAGATGAGAACCTCGTCCTGCACACATACCTAGGGGACGGTGATCCGCTGGTCCCTGTCAGGAGACGAATGGATGGGCACAAGGTCTAGTCCTGCAACCTTGTGCTTTCTCGTCCTGTAGGTACTGCTTGAACTCGGCAAGGCAGAGCTTGACCGAGTCTGGATCGTTGGTGTACATCACATTCAACTTGGTGCAACCATAGGACTGAATGGAGAACTCAAAGGGGAACTCCTTGCTGAAGTCCATATCCAGCAGGCTCACCCCTCAGATCGCCATTAGAGTCTCTTCGAGTGAACGAGTGTGTAGGCGGTGGCAGCAGTTCATTTTTCAGCTCTTGGGGAACTTGATTCAACAGTAAGCTGAGTGTGTACAGGCGACAACAGTTGCTACCCCTCCCTCGTCCATTGCCCGCCCGGCAGAAGATGCACCCTCGGCGCATTCAAACGCCTCCATTAAGAAACCTACTCTAGCCACACGTCGGTTCACGAGCGGGTCTGTATTGGTAATGTAATAACAGGAGTTAGTGGTCACTTTACTTAAATTTAATTAGATTTAATAGAAATTTATACTTAAAACAAGCAATGCATTGGCTCGTTCTATCAGTGCCATAGGATCAATATGCACAACAATTAGAATTATTATTCTCAGGACGCACACGATCAACACATTTGTCGCACTTTGACAAAGACAAAACTACCAAGTTTGAACTGTTTGTTATGGTTGTTGTCCTCTGCATCGTCATGCTGTGTTTCCCAGCTTGCAAGATCGAGAACCAACAAATAAGATCCAAATAATAAGTACAACAAAGATGCCTACACATCTGATTGATTCCCAGCTTGCAAGATTCATAACCAACAAATAAGATCCAATTAATAAGTACAACAAAGATGCCTAAACATCTCATTGATTACCAGCTTGCAAGATTTAGAACCAACCCATTAGAGCCTTTTGATAAAGTGAATATCAGGATTAAATCCATCTTGGCTAGCCATGTCATACAATCGAAGAACTTGGCGAATGCTCTTGACCGTCACAACATCTGTAGTTGAGTATTCCTGTTTGCACAACACAAACAAGGAGAGCATGATTTCGCTTTAATAGTGGCCTCCTTGAACTCAACCTGCAACTCCACTAGGATGAGGTCTGCCTGGTGTTCCATGATTCAATTCATGCGCCTTTTTCTGCAGTTCACCTGAAATGAAGCAAAGATTGCATCATTCAGCTAGCAAGAAGTACTTGCTCTCGTGAGCTGGCAGGTTCTTCTTTAGTAGTTACACTAAAATAGAGGAACATTAAGGTTGGATGTCCGGCTCATGTAACATGCAACTATAATTTTCTCATCCTTTTGTGCAGTTCCACTAAAATAAAGTGCCATTGTGGTGACAGTGACGGCTCCATCTTGCAAAGGCTAATAAAATGTTGCACGAGATTACCAGCAGAACTTGACAGAGATTTTGGAAACTCCAATCACCATTTTGTGCAGTTCCACCAAAATTGAGAGATGGTGCCCACGTGACATTTTAGTTGAACTGCACAAGACACTCATTCCAAAAAAAGTGTTTTATGCAGTTCACCAAAAGGTCACAATAGCAACAAGGTGAAATGGATATCCCTATCTGCACAAAAAGATAGAAATTAAATAGTTGCTGGTCAATAAGAATATACAAAACATATACAAAATGAAAACAAGCATCTTAATTATGTTCATGGCAATCACGCAAGGACAGTAGAAATTTTAAAACGTCAGCAATGCTTCATATTACCAGAAGCATTACGATCAACAATGAGATTCCTCAAATATGGGATTACTTTAATGGTGGCATTGCTTGTTTACCAGACACAGTAAATCAACAACAGCTAAAGAGTTGGTTTAAGGGCATGGGGCCGTGGGGACACCAGGACACTCAACAGCGTAAAGGAGCAACTTACTTATCATACTGGGGAAAACAGCAGGAGTGCCATTTGTAACATAGTTTAGTTGCATCTTATCACTGGAGGCATTAGATTAATAATAACACTAGTTACACATGTTCCTAAGGTAACAGTGTGATTGCTTCATTTTACATGTGCCCGTACATTAATAATAGCAAAAGATTGGTATAAGGACATGCGACAGTGGACGCATTGGCACAATGTACCTACAAGGAGGCATAAAGTGGTGATGCCGAGTTTGTTCATGCTATGTGAGGGCAACAAACCTAATCCTGGAGACCTTGTACTATGTGAGGGCATCAAATCTAATCCTGGAGACCTTTTACTATGTGAGGGTAGCAAATCTAATCCTGGAGACCTTTTACTATGTGAGGGCAGCAAATCTAATCCTGAGACCTTTACTATATGAGGGTAGTAAATCTAATCCTGGAGACCTTTTACTATGTGATGGCAGCAAATCTAATCCTAGACATACTCTGTTGACTTGTCACCAGCCGCCACTTTCTATCCTTTTTTCAACCAATAATAGATATGTTCCTTATCCAGTTTGCATTGCGTTTTCCCATTATTTCCCTTTTCAACCAGGAGACCGGGTGGGTATCCGGTCCCTACTACTTTCACCATATTATTTACTCTTTGAATCAAGTCCTAGATTCATGCTACAACTTTGCCCCCTTTCTTCGTTGTTTGAACAAAGCCCTAGATTCGAATGCATGAAGTAGCTTTACCTCTAATAATAATAAAAATTTAGGTGGCTTTGGGAGAGCTGATGGGAGTAGAAAAAGATGCACATGCAGACACGTGGGGAGCTGGGGTAGTAGAGCAAGGCCGCTTTCGAAGAACTTATACCTGAGGGTCGCCGGGATGCACTACAAAAAAAGACACATCCGTGACATTTTGGGCCAAACGAATTTTTTTATGTCATACATATGACACTTCTATGACGATAATTGTGACAAAACCCACTATCATCATAGATGTGGTGGGCTCCTAGTTCTATGACAAAAAATCATGACAGAAAAATGGGCTTTTCGTCCTGGGTGGGCCGGAGACGCATGTGCATGACATTCTTTGGGCCGTCCATGACAGAAAAAAACCGTGCTAGAAACGAGGGGGAGGAAAATTCCGGGGAGTTCCCGGTTACGGTGGGAGGTCGGGGGCCAAGCGATGCGCGTTTCTCTCATACACGTACGCGCGTGTGTGCGAGGTGTTGGCTCTAACTGAACCCGACTGAGGCGTTGGGCTCTAACTAAACCCAAGCGATCGATTGATGGTTGTTAACTGAACCTGATCGAGCGATTCCTTCGCTACTGCTGCTAACTGAAGCCGATCGATGCTGCCTCTGGGATGAACAGTGAGTGTTGGGGGGAGGGGGGGGTGGATGAAGAGTGAGCAGTGGCGTTGCCTCTGGATGAACAGGACCCTGTGGTGTGGAGGGCTGGATGAACAGTAGATAGTGGAGGGGTGCCCGTGGAGGGGTGGTTGAACAGGACCCCGTGGTGTGGAGGGCTGGATGAACAATAGACGATGGAGGGGTGCCCGTGGAGGGGTGGTTGAACAGTAGCCGGTGGAGTAGCGCGTGGTGGAGGCTGGATGAACAGGAGCCCGTGGAGGATGGAGGAGGTCGACCGTTGCCCATGGAGGCTGGAGGAGGTCGACGGTGGGGATGAACAGTATCCCATGGAGTCCCGTTCTGCGGTACGCCACACCCCTCCTGATGAACAGGACCCCGTATCGACCATAGGAGGTCGGTTTCGTCCATTTTGCGTTATGCCACACCCCTCCCAATCAACAGGTCCCCCGTTTTGATCGTAGGAGGTCCGATTCGTCCGTTTTGCGGTACGCCACACCCCTCCCGATCAACAGCACCCCCGTTTCGACCGTAGGAGGTCCATTTCCTCTGTGTTGCGATACACTAGACCCTCCTGATCAACAGGACCCCGTTCCGAACGTAGGAGGTCCGTTTCCTCCGTTGTGCGGTACGCCAGGCCTCGTTTCCATCGCCTGTTGCGTCCAAGCCCTCCCGATGAACACGACCACGCATTCCGTTCCGACCCAGCCGGTTGGCTCCCACGCGTTCTGTTGCCTCCCGATGAACACGACGCATTCCGTTGCCTCCCCATGAACACGATGCATTCTGTTGCCTCCCCATGAACACGACAACGACGCTGTTTCTCCGTTCTGACCCAGCCATGTACACGAGCCCTCGCCGTACGTATGTGTGAGTAGGCGTTCGAGACATCGCCCGTATGTACACATACGTGGCCGTATTTTCTTTCTTGCACCCTGGCCGCTGTACGTACGTGTACATGCTACGTGCGCGCCTCTACAACGACACGTGCCACCTCTACTACGACACATGCGCGCCTCTACTAGAACACGTGCACACCTTTACATCAACCAGTATGTACGTACACGTTCGCGACCATAATGACAGCGCTACGTACGCTTCGACCAGGTGGGTCCCAACTGTCATGCACTTCCTTGCCTGCGAAGATGTAGCTGGTGGGTCCCAGCAGTCAGTGGGGTGAATCATTTTTTTCTGCCCGGACGCACTTCCTTGCATGCGAAGATGTAGCTGGCGGGTCCCAACAGTCAGGGGGAAATGTTTTTTTGCGAAATACGTTGGCCCGTTCGGTGGGTCCCCGCTGTCAGGTGGAGGAATAATTATTTTGCGCGTAATAAGGAGGCACTTCCTTGCTGCGGCCGTGGACCCAGCTGTCAGCCTCTCGATGTACAGTCCACGTATGATGGAAGTTGTTCCTTGACCATGTTCACCACACCGCGCCGAGAGCACCAGGGCGATAGACAACGACGAGGCCTAGGAAGGGGACGACACGGAGCTGGGGAAGACGCGGCAGTGGATGCCCATGCGTAGAGGAGTATGAGGTTTCACTCGTTCGGCTGCGGTGTGAGGCTGTCGTCACCGCAGAATAACAGGGGGTGTGGGTGCGTAGAGGGATGGCCTGGCCAGCGGTGGGAGTAGTAGGGGCGGTGAGGCCTCTGCGGCATCACAGCCGGCCACGGGCGGCAGGAGCAGGCGGCATGACCGGCGCTGCTTTGGGCGGCTGGAGCAAGAAGACCAGAGGTTGAAGAAGCACTATGGCCATTGGATGGACATCGTACGGTCACTGGAGCTAGAATCATTCATATATTGACTAAAGTTGACAAAGGTCTCCATCCCAGTCAACTTAGTAGGCCCACAAGTCAGCCTCCCACCAAGGTGGGTCCCAGCTAGCAGGGGGTATTCATTTTTTGTTGCGTAATAAGGAGGCACTTCCGGTGGGTCCGAGCTGACAGCAGGGGGAGCGTTTTTTTTGCAAAATACGGTGGCCCATCCTGTGGGTCCCAGAAGTCAGGGGGAAATGTTTTTTCACGAAATATTGGTGGCCCGTCCGGTGGGTCCCTGCTATCACGTGGAGGAATAATTATTTTCCGCGTAATAAGGAGGCACTTCCTTGCGGCTGCCGTGGACCCAGCTGTCAGCCTCTCCACGTACAGTACTCTTCCGATAGAAGTCGTTCATTGACCACATTGACGACATTGCGCCGAGAGCACCACGACAGTGGATGACGATGAGGCCTAAGAAGGGGACGACGTGGAGCCGGGGAAGACGCGATAGTGGAAGCCCGCATGGAGAGGAGTACGAGGGTTCACCGGTTTGGCTGTGGTGTGAGGCTGTCATCGCCGCAGAATAATAGTGGGTGTGGGTGAGTAGAGGGATGCCCTGACTAGCGGTGGGAGTAGTAGGGGGCGCTGAGGCCTGCGCGGCAGCACAACCGGCCATCGGAGGCGGGAGCAGGCGGTCCCGACGGTGCTGCTTTGGTGGCTGGAGCAAGAAGATCAGAGATTGAAGAAACACGACAGCCGTAGGATTGACATGCAACGGTTACGTCTGCTAGAATCGTTTGTTGACGTATATAATAACTAAAAAAACCTTGCATACGCATCAACTATGCAGGCCCACAAGTCAGACCACTCCCTCTTTTTTAATAATATATATATAGCTCATGGCAAGTTCTTATGCAATTTATTGCAGTCGTTTTTTTGGTTGGCCACGGCCAATTTCGCATATTTCTGTGGGTTCCAAACTATTTTTAATACCGAAATGTCGAGCCAGATTCAAAGTACTTTGAAGATATATTTAAATTAGGTTAATGCCCAGTGAAATAGGAATCTGAGAATGTGAAAAAATTCAGAAATTATAAAGTAATTGTCAATTTGTCATCTATTTTTATATTTACAACCCATTTCATATTACTTTCAAGATTTGCAGGCGTCTTGGAAGAGTTGCAGCCCATCAGGGCGTAGAAAAATAAGTAGGCCTGGATTGGGTATTCTTCAGAAAAAATAAACTGGGCTCATTTTCATAAAGAAAAAAATAGCTGGGCTGGTCACATGGTGAACATAAAATATAAGCCTGAGCTAGACGGGCCACACCCCAGTTCAAACCCTTCTCCGTCTTAACAATACCAAACAAAAAAAATACTGCTCGAGTAGCTACATCCCAGGTGTCAGCCGATCTTGTGCTGTTCTCTTGTCTATTGACTATATACGCTCACAATGTCATGGGTCCCAGATGTCAGGAAAACACTAGGAGGAAGCATTTTATTTTTCCATATGCTGACGTGGTGGGCCCCTACTGTCATCCTCTCCACGTACTTCTGCCGATTCCTGTTGTTTGTGGACCATGTTGACAACATGAGAGGGCGGCGCCGCGTCGAGCGCACCAAAGCACGTGGAGGACGTCGGCATTAACGATTTAGGAGACAGTGGGATGGCGATGCATGCGCTGAGGCGCAGCCAGCCGTGGGAGGCAGAAGCAGGCGGCCCCACTGACGCTGGTTTGGTTTTGGCGGCTGGAGGAAGACAGGACTGAAGAAACACGACAGACTGTAAAAGCAGCATGAGTACTTAACAACTTTAACTGAAACCAGCAGGGGCACTTAACAACCAAAGCTGAAAGCAATATGAGTACTTATGCAGGTTCAACCGTAGAAAGCACGCCTCGAACATTGCTACTTTGCCTACAGTTAACCAAGGGTGAGGCCGCCAAGTCCCAGGACAAGGCCCAGGCGCCACCCCGCGCATCCACAACCTTCTAAAAGCGGCTTCATCTCGCAACATGGTCAATAAACAGGATATTCTCTTTAGAGCCATGGAAAAGCATGAACATAATCTTCTGTCCTATTCTACACGATGGACGGGCCTTCATTATTTGAGACCACCCATGAATAAGTATCTTTTCACCTCCAAGGGGAATTGAGTAGGTCGACATAAACATCATGTTGTGACCAAGCGCAAGTCTGACCCGACCATGGTCAGGCATCTGTATAGGAACAATAGAACTCGGCAATTCCTGTTTCAAGAAGATCACAGCTGTAAAACTGTGTATAAGCAATAGTTTATGAACAACATATATAACAGAAAACAGCTCGTACCATAAGTTTCTCGACACAGTTGGACCTGTTCAACGAGTGCAGCAGTGGCACACATATCCCACGTGGCCTTCCACCATTGAAACGCCCCACAAGGACCTCAAGACGATCAATAAAGTGTAGGAACTTGTGGATTTCGATCCAGTCAACTTTAGTGCCATTAGTAACAGCCGAGTTATTACAGAGTAACAAACGAGCAGACTGCTTAACTCTAAAAAAACCTACATGTGCCACCAATTATAAGAAAATATTAGTTAGAAGTAGCATCTTCGTGAGAGATTTGTTGCTACTTCTAATGTTAAATTGTGATTAGTTAGACAGAATAGGTGGATTAAGAAGTAATCGACGCAACAAGCAAGATCCAGATACAAAACTAACATGGATGAACAATTGGAACAATGTCGGGGTGGAAGATCGCAGTGAAGATGAGACCAGGTTCTGCTATTTCCATCAACATTCATGCGCCAACTTTCAGTCCGTAACACTTGAGAAAGTTTATCCAAGTTCGGCCATAAAAAAGCAGCGATCTTCTTGGTTCATGAACCCAACTCGGAAGTAATATCCATGGCTTGTATTCACTATTACCATTAAACTAGTGTATTCAGTTATGGCAAGGCCGAGCATCTTGAGTACATGTGTTCTGGCAGAGCAAATAATACACTGCAGGAAAAATAAATGAGAACACAACATGTTCAAAAAAAACACTCTCACGGATAGAAAAGAGGATTCTAGGAACATACTGTGCGCATTTCAAAATACTGTGTTAGGATGAGAAGGAACAAGTGTGGCGTCTCGCTGAGGGCGCAGAAACCTGCAGGGTACTCGCACTTTGGGCACTCCAAATGAAACACACTAGATTCCGTAGGAAGAAAAATGCATCAACGGCGGCGGCTGCCATCCTAGGATTACCTGCGACCAAGGGACTTGGATTTATCGGGCATGGATGAAGAATTCGTACCTGGTTCTCCCTGAGAAAACCCTATGCAATCTACGAGAAGGGGATTTCTCTGAACAAGCAGACGAGGGAGAAGGGGATTCAGGCCCAGTGAAATATTGCCGCTTCGTTCGTCCAGCTTACTGCTAAAGCTGGAAAGGGGGGGGGGGTTCTGATTTGACGGCTCATTGGGCATTACTGTGGCGCTATGACCGGGGTGTGTGTACCGTGAAGTTGTGCACTCTAATTTGTGCATATGGCACGTGGACCCCGTTGCTGGTTGCCCCACATATTAGCGAAAAGAAGTAGAAAGACAGGAGTAACTAGTTACACATAAATATATTTTTTGACAGAGAGATACTCCCTCTGTAAAGAAATATACAAATCTTTTATATCACAGGCTCACCTTGCCGAGAAATATACTCCCTCTGCAACGCACGGGCATTATTGGGGTTCAGCTTTTTTATGGGGGTTCAGCTGAGAATATAATACTCAGATAGGCTCACAGTTCTGGACTTTGGGCCGCAGGCCGACCCTGCATGCTTGGGGGCCCATGTGTTCTACCTTAGCACTTTTCATATTGCAAGCGATCGGTACGACACTGGTTTTAGATGTTGTCGCAAGGCGAATACACAAAATTGAATAAAGCAAGGCAGCTGTTGGAATGAAATCGAACGACAGTTCCTAACCAGCAATCAAAGTTGCAATTCTATCAACGATATACCATGTGATAAATAATACTATCGTACTACTTATACACACAGGACACTTGTTTCACCATGCCAGATTATTACATCAAAATCTCTCGGAGGATAGATCAGTTCGGCAGTTGCGTGCTGCTACTGAAGAATTTCAAAGTTGATTTGGACCAGCTCTCCTTGCCGAGAAAGTTCGATTTTGACATCATCTCCTACCGCAAGATATGATTTAGATTTGAACCTTGACCATCCTTTAGCATCAATCCTCATGCGACCATCCTTTGTACTTATAGTATATTTAGCAGGTTCATTCACACCAAGGCTGCGCATGGTAAGAGAAACTTGTCCACAGTCGCCTGGATTGTTGAACGACTCCCTCGTTGCTCTAGGGATTCTCTGTTTACTAACAAGATGACATACCCAAATAGTTAGATCAACAAAGTGAATCATGTGAAACAACATGGAAAGAAAACATAACGAAGCACTTGGGTGGCCAATGCTTACCAAGAAGGTGGACATGTCGGTTTTTGTATGGACTTTGGTATATGAAGTGCGAACTGCAGCCCAGTCTGTTGCCAGTGCAACTGCACGGGCCGGAGCAGATGCAAGTGCAAGTGTTGGTGCAGGTGCCGAAGCCGATGCTGCTGCCGGAGATGGTGCTCCTTGTAGAGCTAGTGCCGGTGTCGGAGCAGGTGCCAGTGTCGATGCCCGATCCTCTGGTAGATCAGACTGATCCGCTGACATTGTCGGTGCTCAATCCTCAGCTGGATCAGACTGAGTTGCTGCCGCTGTCAGTGCTAGATTAACTGCCGGTGCTCGATCCGTTGCTGAAGGTGGTACCAATGTGCGAGACAGCGGCGATCGTGTATGGTCTGCTATGATCAGCTTTCTAACTTGATAGGATCCGTGACCGTGATCCATTTTTTTTCTTCATTTCTTTTAAACGCGAGAAGGACTAATTGTGGCGTTTTTGTTAAACCAAACTGCAGTTCATCATAGGGATTCAGCTTGTACTCAGACAACAGAGTGATCCAATTTTTTCCAGTATTATAAGTGATGGACAGTGCCTTCGTTACTGACACGACATAAGAAGTGAAACCTGCAAAAATAGCCATCGTAGAGCAAACCAAACAGTTTATTCTGCGATGAATGTCACATGGCAAAACCTGCATCGTAAAATTGCAGGAAAAGAAAGAAAACATGACATTAAATCAATAAGATTTAGACAGTAAATCAATAAGATTTACTTGATGTGACACGAGTGAATCCTTACTAGGAAATCACTATGTTGAAGTACTAAACAGAAGATTGATCATCCAACTACGTGTGGCATGCAGGGGCCCCGCCTACTCCCACAAGTAGGATAGTCCAAAGGTCGTGGCAAATCATATGGACCGAACATCCATGGGACTGGAAATCCTGGTGGGTGCGATAAACCCTGCAATGCATACAGATATTGGAGTGTGACCATAATTGATAAACCGTCCTAAAAAATATGATCTGGATACTTCAAAATATACAGACAGAATTGAGTGGACCGACATTAACATAGACCGTTCTCAGGACTGACCACACACCAAAAGCGGCAGTACTAATAAACAATATAGGGTTCACAAACACAAATCAAGTACTGAACAATAGTACTTCTACAGACAAGCTAAGTTGCACTAACTAAACTCTGCAGACTATTTCTTGTCACCGACCTACGGGATGAACATCGCATAACTGACTAGGCCATGGACTTCTTGTGAGATGTCTACATGCACCATCACGATCTTGTCAACCTTGGAGAACCTAACAGAGTGGTCATTCCACTCATAAACATGATGATTAAGACAAACTGCGTCAGATTTGTTGGGAAGCTTTACAAGAACCACACCCTTCGTAATCGAAGGCACAGCCAGGAAATTTTTGTGGTCAAGTACAACCTCGAGAACATGCCTGACAACAATGCTACAGGAAAACACTAGTTCAGGACACATGGCGACAAGGACACAACAGCTAGATAGTTCAGCAGTAGAACTCATCATCAGGTCTTCCATTTCACATGGCATGACTTTGAGAACTTCATCTCCACCACGGACCTGGTTCTAATTCAAACAGAAACCATATTTTATTACTACCTCCATTCAGAAATATAAGATGATTTTCGATATTATACTCCATATATGACTACATATACGCATAGAAATGAGTGAACAAAGACACTAGAACATGTCTTCAAAGGCATGAGAGCAGAGGGATTACATGCAATATCCATAACACAAGTTACTAAGGCAAATATACCCTCTTAAAAGGTACTCCCTCCATCCCATAATGTAAGACGTTTTTTGAGTCTAGTGTAGCATTGATGTTCATAAAGTACTCCCTCCATCCCAAAATTCTTGTCTTAGATTTGTCTAGATACGGATGTTTCAAGTCACATTTTAGTATTAGATACATCCGTATCTAGACAAATCTAAGACAAGAAATTTGGGACAGAGGGAGTATTTGAAAGTAATCTATAAGAAACCAGTGTCAACCTCTCGCATGTTTTGGTCAAAAGAGGAATTTAGAACCGTCATTTGGCACACTAAAATCACATGCAAGATCAGCCATAAAGTTGTACTACCAGTACTAGTACTGCATGTTAGATGAAAAAACACGATCATGATTGAGAAAAAGATCGTCAACAAGAGACATTACCTGGACTTGCTTAATGAGGGACCCGGAGAGGGGGGCTTGGACAGGGCAATGGCTTTGAGCTTGTCTGCAGTAGCGCTTCTTCGTACCATGAGCCTCGACGGTTTTGGCCAGAGCCATAGACATCATGTCGGCCGGTGCTCCGGCGTCCATCCAAGAGAGGAAGTTGAGACAAAAGAGTGAAAGGAGGAACGAGATGAGGGAGAAGCGAAGTGAGTGGAAGTTTTCCTCAAGAGAGGAAGCTGAGAGAAAAGAGTGAAATGATGGTTGCTTCGTCCGTCCAACTTACTGCTGGAAAGGAGGGGGTTTTGTGATTTGACGGCTCATTGGGCATTATTGCGGAGGTTCGATCGGGGTAGTCTACCGTCACTCTACTACAAAGTAATTTAGTGCATTGCTGGTGGACCCAGGTGCTGGTTGTCCCGCACGTCGGCGAAAGTGAGTAATTTAGTGCATGGCTGGAGGAGGATCCGCACAGTAGAGCGTGCCCACTGTTTTTCTAAAGTAAAAATGATTACAGCAAGCGTTTCAACTCTTACGACGGAGGAGTGCAAAACACGGAAGCCAGTTGAACATACACAGTGCTCCTACTACTAGGCATGTGAAGTGGTTCATACGTTAGTACTACACAATCTTGTTGCTAGTGTAGTAAGATATGACGATAACAAATGATGTTGTGCGCATGTCAACTACTCCTATATGTAACATAGTACCACTGTTTTGACAGTCCGGTCGAGAATGAACGGTGAGATCAGTGTTAACAGAACTAGGTCCACAGCGCACGGAGAGTACGATGCTACAGTACTCCACGAAACATGAACTATATGAAGCACGAATAGTGTTAGGCAGGGTGTATGAAGGGTTCACGGGATGGGAGCAAAAGTTCCCTTCTCGACCCACTTTTGGGTGTTTGGCAGAGTGCATGAAGGGTGCATGAGTCCACACTAGTAGGTTGACAAAAATACATGAAGAGGAAACAACTATATTGAGATGAGAATGCAACCAAACACACCCACACGCTTTGTGCTACAGTGACTGATCTGCACCGTTTGAGTTTGATCCAACGGTCATGTTGCGCCGAGACATGGACATGCCCATGCAGAGGGCGCCTAAACACCACCGAAGTCCCTCTGCTTCTCGAGGCACACGATGTTGGTGATGCAGGGTGCAACCGCCCACAGAGCCCGCTCCCGGTCGACGGGAGCCAGCTCGTCAAAGACGGCGTCAAATGTCACGAATGGATTCCGGTGATGGAGCCCTAAAAGGATTCGCCCGGCAACAGCGACAGCAGACTGCAACCCCTCCTTGTCCAGCTTAGCCCCCACCATCGCGCGGAGACGGCTCAGCTCCTCGGAGATATAGGTGAAGAAGGAGACCAAGTCAGGAAGCCACAGCCCGTTGAAGTCGACCGGGTGGTCGAACGGGTTTAGCTTGACTACCGGTATGGTTGCGCTGGTACGATGGTAGGCATCGCACAGCCGCAACACGTGTGTGGCAACTTGGTTCACCAAGTGGCTGAGGCGATCCTGGACCTCGTCACGATCGGCCCGCTCGCGCTCCAGCCGGCTCCCCTAACGGCATGTCGTATCTCCCGCTTTCTGCAGCGACGCCGCCGACACCTCGAGCATCTTTGTGGTGGACACCTGCCGCTTTTGAAGCTCCGTGAACTCCCGCACATAACGGAGGAGCATGGCACTCCTCTCTTCCTTGAGCTCATGGAGCTCCACGTCCTTGGCCCACAGCTCCGCATCCTTGGCATGGAGCTCCTATGTCAGGCGCCTCACCTCGGACTCCCTGATCTGCTACGCCGCCATGGCACCAGGTAGAAGCAATGGGGAGAGGAAGCAAAGGGGGCGAAATGGCTAAAAGGCAATGCAATCTACAGGAAGGCGCAGGGAGCCAGCCGAGGAGCGGGGAATCTTTTGGTTTTCACCACGGTAAAACACCAGTCGACGACTTCTCACATCAGGAAGCAGTGGGTTTTTACAGGCAGAGTCATCGTGACTAATTGCTGCCGCGCCTGCTCCTGTCAATCAATAAATTAAAAATCCTGCCGCGCCTTCTCCCATCAATCAAAAAATTAAAAATCCTGCTGCACCGAAACACCAGAGCAACGCCGCGGTGGATATTTAATTTTACCTGCCATCAAGTAGATAAAAAAAGGGGTGAAAAAACAAATGTGGTTGCGGCCTAGCTAATCGGTCGAACAAGCCCAACTAGCTAGCCACCGTGCTTCACTGATGTACTCAGCGGGAAAGGTGGTCTTTCGTGATTTGACCACTCATTTACTTGCTTCGGCGCTATGACCGAGGGGGGCCCAGAAAACGCGCGGTGGGGCATCCCACGTCAGGAAGAATATATGCGTGCACCACCCGGGAGGACCCCGAAACCGCGCGGTAGGGTGTGCCACGTCTCGGCATGGAGGAAAAATGTGCATGTAAAAATATACTGTATCATACATAGTACCTATGGTTCGACCTCGGGACCCAGCCAGTCGGTCGAAAACACCCCACTAGCCACACAGCTTCATCATGCAAACGTGGCACGGAGGATAGATGTGGTTAGCTCCGTCTCGACAAGCCACAACGTCTCTTGTTCTAGGCTATTCTTCTATTTTCCAAGCTTTTTTTAGTTGTAATAACACCACAACAAGCTAGCGCCGCTCTTCGTGTGTGCCTGTGCAAAGGTTAGACGATGGAGAGAAGAGAAATTGAGATCACAGACCTGGGACCCACCAGCAAGTGAGACAACGGTCATGCACGTGTTGACGAGGCACTCCCTCTACTCTACTCAACGCAAGTACTGTATAAAATCAAGTTATGGGACAAAGCCAACAACCATTTGTTTTTTAGGCTATCAACATACGCTTTGTAGTCCAGGTTGCCAGTTTGAGTCTCGTCTTTCAGATTTGTTAGTTTTAGGTCCAAATTTGATTAATGACAAGTGGGACCCCCATGTGTTGTTCCGATATTTCAGTGTAGGATGGTTTTTTTGAACAAACACTTTGCGCGGTTAGATAAGTAACGGCACTAGTTACACGTATTTTGCAAATTTACGAACAAAAATGACAGCGGCATAGAATATCACATCCACCCCGCAGCTTAGATTCTATGGTGATACGAGTTTTTCACCGTTGGAAGTGAGATCCAATGGCTTGGGAGTAATCTTTGTAATTATGCGCAATTTCCAAACTCTCCAAAGTTTTTTTGCAAATAAAACATTCAGGTCTCGTGTGTGCCGCTGCATCTTCGATCCAACGGCTCCCCAGTGCTCATATTAGGTGCTCCCCATAGCTTAATTACCCGCTACGGTGATATGAGCATCTAGGTCATCTGATCAGTGATCAGATGGCACATGTGTAGTACTTGTACTTTCTGCGCATTTCCCAAACTCTATTGGCAGTGTATTGCAAAAACATTCAAACCTCCTACTGTGGGCCGTTAGATCTCAGTGAATTCGTATCACCATAGAATCTACGGTGTGGGAGCACCTCATATTCTCCCGTGCGAGAAAACATAAGGTGATATCGGAGCTTGGATGCTACGGTGATACGAGCTTGGAGGTCGTTTGATCTGAGATCCAATGGCATCTGAGCAGTCTTTGTGCTTGTAAGCAGTGGCCGAACTCTTTTGGAGCTTTTCTACAAAAAACCATTCGAACCACCGAGGAGATGTTGGGTCACAAATCCAACGGCTCCGAAGAGCTTGTATCACCAAAACATCTAAGGTGTGGTAGCACATGATATTCTTACATACAGGAGAATATGATGCCCTCCTTCATCTTAGATATGCTACGGTGATACGAGCTTCGAGGTTTTTGGATATGGGATCCAAGGGCATCTGGGTAGTTTTTGTACAAATTGTGTGCAATTCTCAAACTCATCAAGGTTTCTTGCAAAAAAATTTAGACACATCACGCGAACTGCTATATCTCAGATCTACAAGCTCCAAGAAACTCATATCGGCATATAGCATCTAAGGTATGGGGGCACATGATATTCTCCCGAGGAGGAGGGGTGGGGGTGCACAACCAATCGGTGGTTGGGAGGGTGGGGACAAATATAATCTAAACAACCCTAAACAAAGCTCCACAATTTTATCTAAGGTCGAGGGGTTTACCCCCGACAATCATAGCTCCGCCTAAACACAACATTTGCATGTACTGTAGTACTAGACTTAATATTCATGTTTCAGTTTCATGTTCATTTTAAATATTGAACTGAGGACCATGGATGTCTTGTATTTTACTCCCTTCGTTCCTAAATATTAGTCTTTTTAGAGGTTTCAAATGGACTGGCACATACGAATGTATGTAGACATATTTTAGAGTCTAGATTCACTCATTTTCCTCCGTATGTAGTCACTTGTTGAACTCTCTAAAAGACTAAAATTTAGGAATAGAAGGAGTATTTTTGAATTCGTGTCATACATGCATGGTTTGGAAAAATAGATGCACTATACTTATTGGATCGTTGTTGTGTTTGTGCGTGTGTGTCTCTGTGTGTGTGTGTGTGGTCATATGCTTGATACATACAAAGTTTTCTCACCTCCATATTGTTCATCTTTTAAATTTGAATTTTCATTGGAAAACTTACTAGGGATACCATGAAATGTGAAATCCACGTTGAGATCACTATATCACAAACTCACTCTAATTTAACAACTCGCCATAAATCAATTACCATGTTGAGATTAGTATTTGCAAGGAAAATACGGGTATTGTAATACACAAAGATTCGTTCGGCGATTTAAAAGGTTCCTTCCGTATTCTAGAACTGTAGGACCCAACGGCATACCGGCCAGACCTTGGCTCGTGTTGATCCTACAAAAAAAAACCGGGATCGTGTCCTTCGGTGGCGTGCATGGTACGCACATTAGGAAACCCCAACCAGTCGAGGCTCAGCGTTTCAAGTCGAAATATCTGGCGGCCAGAATTCCAGCCCTAAGAGATTCCCCTCATGTCCCCGGTCCATAATGACTACCGATGAACAACGGAGGGATGCTTTAGTAACTAGACAACGTTACCTACCGTGCCGAGCACGGTTCAATTCCCTCAGTCGCCGCTCATCAAGGTCACCAGTCAACTGCATTGCCTAGTAGTAGTAGTAGTACTACTACTACTACACCAGGATGAGCACAGAATTGAGCCCGTTTGTTCGTGCCTAGTACTTGAGTTAATATATCAAGCATTGCACTGGTACAGAGGGATTATCCTTTTACTCTGCATATATAACTTGTCTGAAGTCTAACTAAGCAAAATGTTTGACCAAATCCTTTCTTAAGATATACAACAGGACAGATGTATGGCTTGAAAATTTATTGCATGATGCAGGTTATGATATTGTTTCGAATCCTGGATCTTAAATTTCAGAAAATCCAAAAGTGATCATAAATTCTTGAAACTGAGCATGGTCACGTGATATGGCACAAATATTACTTCGTAAGTTTTTTCTTCAATTCGAGACAAGCTGCTTATGAAAAGTTGCACAAATGAAGAGCCAAGGTATTTTGGAACAAAGACCTGTCATGTTAAGGCGAACGCTTTCACTATTGAAACCGTGGGCATTTACGTGCCACCACGAGTCCCCGCTTCTCATGGCCGGTGCCATCCCAGCAAGCGTGTGAGTCGACGGGAGGCGTGCGAGCAGACCGCTGCGCGGCTGTCAGGGAGGCGTGCGAGCAGACCGCTGTGCAGACTTACTAGGAGGCGAGCCCTTTGACCAGGCTCCGCCGCCCACTGTCATCCCAACTTCTCCCACTTTTAATGTCGTCGGTGCCGCTATTTAAAATCAACCCCGCACTACCCAGTATCTCTACAATCTTCTCTCTTCCTCTTCGATTCTCCTGTTGTCTACCTCCAACCAGCCTGACCTAAACGTACGCCATGCCGCATCACGATGGTCTGCCCTTAGTGTTCCAGTTTCCTGAGGAAGACACCCAGCCGGAGTCTCAAGAACATAAGGCACTTTGGGACGAGCTTGAACCGGCCTTGCGGGAAGACGCCGCGCCTGTCCCCGCTCCCGTTCCGGCTCCCGTCGCCCCGACTGCGCCAGTGCCCATCCCTGTGGCATTGATGGGCTGGGAGCCGCACATTGTCGCCGAGCTTGATGCCACGGGGTTCCACGAGGTCCCCGCCAACTTTCACGCGGCCGTGCACCTGCCAGAGCATGCATCTACGTGCGCACTGACGTGCACGCATGTGCACCTGCCAGCGCATGCGCCTGCGCGTGCACTAACGCACATGCCCGTGCCGGTGCCTGTGCACCTGCCAGCGCATGCGCCTGCGCGTGCACTAACGCGCATGCCCGTGCCGGTGCCAATGCACCTGCCAGCGCATGCGCCTGCGCGTGCACTGACGTGCGCGCCCATGCCGGTGCTCGTGCACACGAATGTCTCCTCCGCGCCGTTGACAACGCCTGTCCATGCGCGGGTGCCAGTGCCCCCCTCAGCGGCATGGATGGCCGCCGTCGACCGCTTCCTTGCACCAACGCCAGTCACCTCCTCCCGCCAGTTGACTCGCTCTGAAGTCCAGAACATTTTGGCCTTCCTTGAAGCTAGGCCAACGTCTAGGAGTACGCCAACAATGGTGCAAGACACCGTGGTCACCGTCGGTCAGTGACCCGACGACACACAGAGCATGGCAGAGGAGCCTCTTCCCACCACGAGACGCCCCCGCCACCGCCGCGTAATCTAAATTTGCCATGAAATACGTTCGAATTGCCATGCTTAAAATCCGAACATTTATCATTTCTGTTTATTTTATATCGATCGTCGTATAATTTAAAGTCAGAGTCAGACTGAACGAAATCTATGGTTTGATCGATTGAATGTTCTGCTAGAACTGTATCAAATTAAATATAAAACGTCATCAAGCCACATGTATTCCTTGTCATCCAACGACCTAGACTGCTTCAATGTCGAGCGCTCAACACGTTTAGCGTGCAGTTAATTTCATGCCAAAAATAGTGCTAATCACATGACAACACGCAAATAATATCCTACTAGTTAATATCCGCATGCACTTAATATACTTCCAAATTAACGTGCGTTGCACATACACACTGACTAGTGCTGCTAGTACGTGAAACTAGTGCCGTGACTTGTGAACGCATCCAGATATGGTCAACGGCAACATCGCCCGCGAGTTCTTCCTGTTTGCTCGTGCGTCTAAACGCAGAAGGGGAGGAGAGAGAGAGAGAGCACACATGGAACCCACCAGTAAGTGAAGGCGAATAGTACTACAAATAATATTACATGTTATCCATTAATTAGGCTGTGGTAATATAAAAACATTATGTGAACAAAGGGGGGTACAACAAACATTGTTATTCTACGTATGTTGCCTATTGACGTGCGGCTTCAAGGCCCGGTCGCATGTTCGATCCTCGTCCTTTATTTTTTGATTTGTATATGGGTCCAAATTTGTTTCATGACATGTGGGACCCTCGGTGTGTAGTTTGTAGCACTTTAATTTGTGGGTCGAAATTTGTTCCATTCCAAGTGCACTATCGGTGTGTAGTTTTGTAGCTTATTTATAATAATTAAAGAGAACAACATAGTTTTTTCAATAATACCATGGTGCGACGTTGAAGGAGAGAAAGGATGTGCGAGAGAGCGATGACCGAGCCAGAGGGAAATCAACTAGGGGAGTTGCGTGGGTTGCAACGGTGTTTGGAGTAGTTGTGGGCCGAATGCTATGAAAATATAACCTAAACCGACCGGAATAAATGCGTACACAAATTAATCCAAGGTTGGAGTGCCCCTCGCAATGTAAATAGCTCCGGATTTGCGAGGGATGGAGAGGTAGTAGCTTCAATGCGTGGAAGATACGGTGTGAGAAAGCAAGGTCAATCGAGAGACATATAGATAGAGAGACAAAGTGAGTGTGGTCCGATATTCATTGAACAAATATATATGCTCTGGAGAGATATTGTCCGATTGAGATTTTGGCAAGGGTGAGGGCTGTAAGATAGAGCTTGAGAGATGATCCAGTCACAGACGTGTAGATATATTTTGTGCGTGGGAGGAAGCAAGGTCAACCGATCGAGACGGCTTGGAGAGAGTGACCTAGATAGACAATGTGCGTCAGAGAGTATACAATGTGAATAGGTCGAACTGGGCACAAACATGGTGATATATTGTTTTTGTCCGAGAAAGAGCGAGGTCAATCGAGACATACAAAGAGAGAGAGAGAGAGAGAGAGAGAGAGAGAGAGATTGAGTGAGCGTGGCCCACCATGAGGTTGAAAGAGTGGCGGCGGCTAGGATGGACTGACCTAGATCGACAATCTGCGTGAGAGAGTATAGAGTGTGTCGATCAAGGCCCGAACAAGGAGATATATCATTTGTGTGTGAAAGAAAACGAGGTTAAACGAGACTCAGAGAAAGAGAGCGATACTGAGAGTGGCCTGCTATGCGGAAGAAAGAGTGAGACAGTCTTGAGGGTGTGACCTAGATATACAACGTGCGTGCGTGCACACGAGAGGTTGAGGGGGGGCTAGATAGGCAATGCATGTATTTAGCACGAGAGGGTGAGAGGGAGAGGGGGAGAGAGAGAGAGAGAGCTCAGCATGGGGTGCAATGGCGGGTGTGTGTGGTAAATACATTTGGTAACAGAGTGGAAAAAGGGGTTGTGTAGTTGAGAGACTTAGAGATCGGAACATGGAAAGAATGAACGTGTGTTGGAAACCGATAGCTTCCTAAGGTGGTTAGGAGAGGAAGATTGACCGATACAGGAAGTATGTAG
>NC_041387.1:395277632-395290481 GCF_002162155.2 Triticum dicoccoides | reverse complement strand
GGGCTAAAAACAACATTTGAATGTACATAGTATGAGACTTAATATCGATGTTTCAATTCGGTGTACATTGTAAGATTTGAATCGAGGACCATGCATACAGGTAATTATTTCGAATTGTGCCATACTAAGTTTCGAAAAGTTGACATTGACTCAATTTGTTGTGCTTTTTTGTAGGTCATATGTTTGAATCCATCCAAAAGTTTTCTCACTACCATGGTGTTCATCATATACATATGAATTTGTATTAAAAAAGTAGCATGGATACAGTGAAATGCGAAATCCACATTAGAATTGGAGATCGCTATGTGACACACACTCTAATTCAAATAACTAATTATGTGACACACACTCTAATCCACATTAGCGTGAATACCATTTCGAATTTTTCAAATAACTCCTCATTAATTAATTATAGTACTCCCTCTGTTCACTTTTATAAGACCTTGACGACATTTCAGATAATGTGCAAAACAGTTCATTTTAAGTTGTCTGAAACGGCTTACAAAAGTGAACGGAGGGAGTATCTCGTTTCGAATGACTAATTATCACAAGGAAAACACGGGCATGGTAATACATACAGATTCGTTTGCAAATGAAAGAAGATTCGTTTGCATTCTCAAATGTAGGCGCACCAGGCAGACCAGGGTCGTGTCAGGGTGGACGCTGCTTCGGTGCCTTAAAGGGACCTGCCTTTTGGTCACTGACATGTGGGCCAACCACCTGTTGGGCCCACATGTCATGGACACAAAGGCAGGTGCCTTAAGGCACGAAGCATAGTCCTGTCGGGGTGGTCGCGTGTGTCGGACGGAAGCGTAGCACCCAGCCACCCACCCCCTCCCTCCCTCCCCAACTCCCCCCACCCCCCACCCCCACCCCCCCAAAAAAGGACGATGACAAAGTAAGTTCGCACTTCCATGTTTCCGATTGAAATATCTGGCGGCCCCAATTCCAGCCCTGCAAAATCTCTCTTCTCCACCATCTCCTTCCGCGCCCAGATTGCTCAAATCCCTAATTCGCCGCCAACCCAAGCAAAGTTCGAATCTCCCCTCGTCTCGTCTCTTTCCCCACCTCTGTGCCGGACAACGACGACGAAGACGACGGTCGCGCTTCACCACTGCACTGGAGCTACCTCATCTACTCCCTCGTCCACCGCACCGGGTGGTCCGCCGACCACGTCGGCCGCCGCAACCGATGTCCCTCACAGACACCAAGTTCCGCCGCATCAGGTGCGCTTCACCGATGTCGTCTCCCAGCTCACTGGGGCTACTTCACCGAGCACATCGTCGCACCTCCGGCCCCCGATGCCGTTGGGGCTTCACCAACGGTCTCGTCCACCGCATCATAGCGCTCTGCTACCACTCAAGATCTGCATCCGTGCGTGGCCATCCTACGCCAGCGCATCACCCTTAATGGCTTGGAAGTGACCCGCACTCTAGCTAGGAGAGCATGCCCAAACGCTGGCCCGAACTAGGTATCCACACATCACTCCCTTGTGCACTGTTCCGATGATGTTTGGATATCCTTTCATTGCTCTCTTAGCTAACACGCCTATGCAACTCTGACTTTAACTCTTATTTCTTCTGGAGATATCATCTGAAACAAGCAAATCAATTTTTTAGCGAAGCATGACAGCGCTACGGGATCTGGTACACATCCTGCACACCCGTATAACCTTTTAAGTATCTGTCCTCCGGTACAACATCAAGGTCGATTCCACTTATTTGATCAACCATTCACCGTGTCAAAAATGCAGAGGGGGATGCAAGGAGCACAAGGCCTGCACATCCAAACAAGTGGTAACATGGACTTGTACATGGAACATCCCAAGCGCAACCAGAGCTGCAGTGAGCCTGTACAACGAGCTAGCGTAAGTCCCTGCATTTCATTTAATTCGTATTGGCATTCGTGTATGATTTGTGTGCAGTGGCGGATCCATGAATTCAAATTACCAGGGGCGAACATTTAACTTAAAAAATACGAAGGCACTTGCACTCCGGAAATCAACATAACTTGAGAAATGTGAAGCTACATGCACTTTGAAAACCAGCTAATAATATAAAGTAGTTCAGATTATAAACACTAAATGATGCAAGCACCAAAAAACACAAAACGCGTCATGGTGTACAAGGACTACAAACATGGTCTGTACCTTCTTGAATTATTCGTTCTCTGGTTGATAATATCGAAGTGTAATTGCACCTATAACCAGTGCGCAAACTGCATATCAATATATCTATCCTGCACAAGTATGCCAATAGTTTCAAACAACATATTAGAAAAGTATTTATGCTATGTTGTCATGATACAGGGACTTTCTGGTAGATGGCCTCGACGTTTCCTCAAGCTATGAAAATGCACTATAATATGCTTGTCATCAATGCCTACAAATCTCTGTCTCTCTCAACATAGTAGATCATCATTAGACACTAAATCCTTCAATGAACTTGCAAAATGCTTGCATTAGATCCCTCATTAGACACTATATGTTCATCACCAGCAGCATGTAAAATGTCTGCACCAAATCCTTCATTAGCAGTCTGTTCATTAGACACTTCAGGCTCAAGAACAACATGAGCTTGTATGTTTGCATCAGAAACTTGATTAGATACATCAGATTCAGTCAGTTCAGTATTGATTGGGGAGTTATAAAATACGTAGAAATTGGTTTCATTTTCTCATAGATTCCCTACATACAAGCAGTTTTACAACACCGTCAGGTTTAACTATTGGCCAGAAATTGAAGAGTTGAATTAGATATAATCAGGGATGTGATGTACCTGCTCGTTTCGCATGCTACTCTTGCAAGCTGTGACTATACGTTTGTGCAAGCTCGATGCCATGTTCGTGTTGCCGCCGCTGCCTCCCACGCAGGCTACACCCAGGGTTGGATCTTCATCTTCTTGTCCTTCCATTCGCTTGAAGCCCGGCGACTGCCCTCCAATGAGGGCGCAAGGAAGTGCTGTGTCGGTCTGTCCAGCGGCGGCTAGGTTAGGAGCAAACCAGACTGGAGGCTGGAGCAAATGAATTGGGATTTTTCCTGCTGTCGATCGATATGGGAGGCGCTCGTTTGGGCCGCGAGCCTGCTATAGGGCATGCCTTGCACTTATGTTATTGGCCCATCCAAATTGAAACATTTTTCTTCATTTTTTACATTGCCTGCTCGTGCATTGGGACGAACAAAACTAGCGTGGGCCAACAAGGACGACTCAAACTAGGTGCACACTTTCCAGCCACCTGAGGCGGCCGCCCATACCAGCCCCTATGGTGGCGTCGCCCCTTTTTGTGTGTATGATTGGATATTGAAAAATCTAACAATGGCGCTTTTGATTTACCCACAGAATGGTTGAATTGCTTGTTTCTATGAACTGAGTTCGCCAATAATGTGAAGGATGCCAGTCTTTTCATCCTATTGTAGATTGCTTAGATCTCGATATGCCAAAAGTAATCGCATGAAATATACAGTAAAAGCCAGTGTGATGTGTGTGGCTACAACTAGTCTGACTACACGTCTTCATATAACATATCAAGGATGCACCATCTTACCAGATTAACCATTCGACTTACCAATGCAGTGTGGGAAGAAAGAAGTATTGGTACTGCGTATCCAAGCAATTGATGCCATGGACTCCTTCGTACAACCTTGTAAACAAAAACGAAGTTGCAGTGTGCCTGTACGAAGAACTAGCGTAAGTTTAGTTACCTGCTTCTCGAAATTTTCGTTAGCCACTTATTGCAAAATTGTTCAATTATGTTGCTTGGCTTAATTTAGTTTGCTACTGATTACATAATGCCACAGCCTGTTAATCATATTGTAGACTGCACCTATCTATGTGTTTGATACTTAAATATCTACTTGTTTGTTTAACTGCTTTGCTGCTGCATCAACGGGTTACAATGATGTTAATAACTATTTTTCAGCATCCAACTGAAACTCTTTAATTCCTTGTTTATTTAACTGGTTTGCTGTTATAACTCCCAGTTGAGATGTTTTGCTAACTTCAACTTTCCTGAATCCAATCGGAACTTTAATGGAAAACAGGTTAGCCCAAGATCAAAGAGAGAGGTCCCCATGGATGTTGCATCATCCCACAGCAATGGCACCGACCCAATCGTGCATTATGAATTGCCAACTGCTGATGCTCTAGAGGCTAAGCTAGTGGTAGAAAGAGATTCTGCTTCTGCACTTAGAGATCAAGTTGACATGTTGAGGAAGCAAATAGCACAATCACAAGTAGTACTCAAGACAACCATTAAATATTTGGTGGATTTCAAAACGAAGCAAGATGAGACTCACCAGATTGTTAAGGTCCTGAAGGAAAAAAGGAAATTAAATTCCTACTTGGTAAATCATAGGTGAAATGCTCTTTCCATCGTTGAATAACCTTTGTGTTGTCTGTTCGTGTAATCAATCAAACCATTTGTTTTAGAGATCATGTAATAATTCTTTTTTTTGTTTTTTGGCTTGTAATTTTATTTGAGCACAAGTCTGTATTAATTGATAAGACTCGGAGACATTTCATTTGGATTGCTATGCCAGACCTACAAACATGCCAATCGGGCTGAATGTGCATTCAGCAATAGTAGTAGTATAGATGGACCATAAGTGGCACGCATCGGAAAGGGCCAAGATGCTGGCTAAAAAAATGATGTTGTTGTAGCCAAAAAAAAGTACAGCGGCCTAGCTTATGTATGTTAGTTGATATTATTGATCCATATACTCTATAAGTTTTTGTATGTCTGTTAGTTATATACATTCTTGGATGATTCACTCGGTATTTGAATCTTGATACATCGCTTGTGTACATATCTAAATGGGAGTACACATTATGCTGCGTGTGACATTTGAGTTGGACATGAAGTGTTCCAAATATTCGAATTCACCTTAAACTGGATTTTAGCTTTTGAATTTCAGTATAGGCATTTGTAAACCATATTCATATATGAGAGTGGAATACATCTTTGTCGTCCTTTTGAAGATATATAAAAACACATAGAATGATTTATAAAGATTCATATAGGAATACAAAATGGATTCGAATTTAGTTGCTAGGGTAAACGTGGATGCTTATTGTCCCAAAATTCGAAAGAAGCAGCAAAATGTCCACTCCCACGTCAGCTGCCCGAAGCCAAGTGTTTGGGAGATGGAAATTACTGTCTACCCATTACACGGACAATCCATCTACCCAATTTCCACTGCTCTAAATAGGGGTAGGTTAGTAACTTCAATTAGACGTGACACGACCGCCTCTGAGCCCATTCCGACACGGTGGGCCTCAAACATGGGCGGCAAAACACATTTGATTCAAGCTCGTCCGAAAGACCTCTGTTTCTCCCTCCATTCCCCATTCATACACGGTGGGCGGCAAAACAAACTCGACTCGGCCGAAATCGATGTAGGCAAATATTTTCAATAGGGGCAGGTTTGTAACTTCACTCAGACGTGACACAACTGCCCTACCTGTCAGCCTCGTTCATACACCGTGGGCGCCAACCATGGGCGCCAACCACCCTCTCCTTGCCCGAAATCACTCTGGGCAAATATTGGCGAGATGCAAGATTACCGTCCTATCCCCAACCAACGAGACGTCCAAATTTTAAACGGGGGCTAAGTTCGTAACTTTCCCGTATTTTAGACAGGCGCGTCCCAAAAACATGGTTCCCTGTACCTCTCCCTCCATTTTCACATTCATATACCGTTCGCGCTAGAACACCCCATCCTCACAACATCCCCACACCAGCCTCCGTCCGCCACCCCATCCATCGCCGCCATCCTCCACCACATCCATCGCCACCGTCCTCCACCATGCCGGAGCGCCTACCAAGACCGCGTCGTCCACTGCTAGAGATGGACATTTCTCATCAACGGCGATGGACCAATAGCCTTGCATCGCGTCCTCTCGCTTCATCGGCGCCGTCGTCCTCTTTCCCCGGGCCGCTCACACGACGTTCTCTTCCACCGCAACGGGACTTATCCCCCGATTCACCCGTCTACCGTCACAGATATGCTTCAACACCACCGACAGCCATCGCACCTTCGATGCCTACACGGCGCCGCAAGAGAGGTGGTACTTCATATCTCTTCAACTTTTTGATCTCAACCAGAAAATAGATCTTAACTTGGTTACTCTACTTCCTTTTCAGCACTTAGAATTTAGTTCTTATTTCAAAGAAAACAATGGATGCTAAATATCATTTCTCCGGTTTGCAGCTTCAAATCTGCCATGGCACAGCCATAATACGGTTTAATTGATCATGCTTAGGGTTTAATTGATCATGTTGGTTCCGTGGTGGTTTCTTTAATAGAAATCGAAGGGGAAACCCTCTTTTGCTAAAAAATATATGCTTAGAGTTTCCCCCTTTTATGATCACTATACAATTAGAATACGTGCTTCGTGTCATAATAACACTGCTCCACCCATCAAGCCAAACAAACTTAGTTGTTCAAATACGAATATGATATTATTAAAACAGAGTTGTTTAATTGGTCAGCTAAATGTTCCTAAATTAGTTTTGAAAATGCATGTTCGCCGCTCGGGTGTGTATCTCTATAGGGTGCCCACGGTGGGCCAGCCCACCCTGGGATTTTGGGTTGTCCCAGACCCTGATTCCCCTCTTTTCTACTGTGTGCTTTGGATCTACTCGCCGCCAGCCGCCTGCCTCACTGCCGACTTGCTGTCCCCAGACGACATGACTCTAGGAGGAGACACCGGACTAACAGGAGGCCAGGAGCCGCTCGCCCAACAGCCTCACCGCTGCTCGGCGCGCCACCGTGCCTACCTTCCCAGTCTGTTCAGGGCTCAGGCATGCAACACCCACCAAGCCAACCCGATTTATCCTGAGATACGTCCTCAACACTCAGTAGCCACTCCTCATCACCCATTTTCTAATTGATTCATTACTCAAAAGGCAGGACTGTCATTAGGGTTTGTTGTGTGCTCAGTGCTACCTACACTTAATGGTTCAGATGTATTTCGGTAATCTTTAGTACCTCTAAAGTTCACGGGATTTTCAAAATTCCTGCCCTCGGAACAGACACTAGTCATTTTGGATTGTTGGTCGTAGTGACATTGACCCAGATTACTACTACAAGCCAGGTTTGTTGACAATTTTACTTGTCTTCCTTACTCATTCGATATAATATCCAATTATTCACGTCGATTAGTTGGAAACAATAAGTGCTAGACAAACTTCTTCATTCAGATTTTGGACCGTCTCTTACTGCAGTTACAATTCTGCATACTTGTCCTAGTAAGCTCACAAGTAAATGATTGATTCACTACATCTATGCTTGCTTTGTCATATTTGTTGTCAATATTCTTTTAGGGTGGTCTCTTACTGCAGGTACAATTCTGACTACTTATGTTTTCATGAATCTCAGATTCTGAACAACATCATAATGATTATGAGCTTGCGTGCATGAAAAGAATAAAGTAGAACAATGCCATGGCTGTCAAACTTGGCATTAAGGGACTGAAATCAAGTCTGGATGCAATGCAATGCAAACGCTCTCCACCTACAGATTCATGCTCAGAATATGATCCTAACAGTGATTCTGAGCTAGAGGGAGACCTAAGTCAATGTAGCTCCCTAGTGGAGGAGTCAGAGGAAGATCCCTATCTTATTCACCCATCAAGGTACTTGCTCTAACTTTCCAAGGTTACATTGCTCGCACATATCTTACAACTGATGCCTTGCATTGCTTCTACTTTGTTGAACTGCCATTAGCTTAGTTTACACATCATGTATGTGAATACGCCCTGCCTATCCATTTTCAGTACATATTCCATCTGTCATCATACCATATTTATCCATTCAAATGTTGTTCTTGTGTATCACACGTTCAAAAGGAAGAGGGTGATTGCTCTACGTGTAGTTTAGAACCTTGCGAGGCGACGAGACGTAGGTAGGCAGGAGGTGTTATCTCTGCGCTCACCCTAGAGTTCGAACCTTGAGGGTTTGCCGGAACCCGAAATCCAACATTTGGCGCGCCAGGTAGGGGTGCACCGGAATCCGCCCTCATCCGCCCTGTGTTTCTTCGCCCATCGCATCCATGTCAGACGCTCGTCGAGCCCGCGCCGAGCGCCGGGCCGCTCTCGCCACTCGTGTCGCCCAGACGGCCCCCGTCGGTGGACGCCCCCGCCGTTCCCCGTCACCTACCGTCAACGCCGCCACCGGCCCGGCGGGGAACGAGCAGCAGGCGTCGTCCCTGCATCCTTCGGTGCGGCGAGAAGGCTGCACACGCCGTCGCTAACTCCAGGCGTCGTCCCATGCACGTCACGCTCTTGCGAACGCGCACGCCACGCTGCTCCTGGTGCGGGAGCTCCTGCACTACCATCCCGTTGACGACCTCTACGACGAGTGGCTCGCCCGCATCACCGAGCTCGTCATTGCCGCTCGGGGCTCCCCTGCGCCATCCCTCGCGCTGCACGACGCCCCGCCCTGCGCGGGCGATGAAGCTCCGGGGGCGCCTCAGCCGCCTCCCCCTCAAGAAGGCGCCTTGGCCCCAAGGCACGTGGCCCCTGGACGGAACCCACTCCATCCGGCGCCAGCACAACAAGAGAAGAGCTGCCAAGAGATCCTTCATCCCCAAGAAGCTGCCCGTGTGCTCCCCGCATCGTCCCGGCACGAACGCGCTCCTGCTCCAGCATGCCAAGACCCCGCGTTGCTCCTGGCGGCAGCACATAGAGACTTTCGAGATCAAGCTCTCCGTCACCAAAGACCTCCCGCGGCCACTGCAGGCTGCCGTGCCTTCACCACCGAGCTGTGCAGCGTGGCCTGGCCAGGCAAGTTCAAGCCAGATCTGCCCCCGCGCTACGATGGCACGACTGACCCTGCGGAGTTCCTCCAGCTCTATGAGGTGGGCATTGAAGCCGCCAACAGGGACGAGAAGGTCATGGCGAACTGGTTCCCCATGGCGCTCAAGGACGGTGCCCGCACCTGGCTCCTGAACCTGGCTCCTGGCACGATCTCCTCCTGGGACGAGATGCGCACCCGATAAATCGACAACTTCTAAGGCACCCGCGACCGGCCCCCGGCCATGAGTGACTTGTGCCGCATCAAGCAGCAGCCGGGAGAGACCCTGCAGAAGTTCACCCAGCGTTTCAACAACGCTCGCCTTAAGATCTCCAGGGTATCTGAGGAGGCCATCATCTCAGCCTTCTCCGACGGCGTGCGTGAAGTCAAGATTAAGGAGGAGCTTGCGATCCATGAAGACTTGTGCACCTCCTTGGAGCTGTTCAATTTGGCGACCAAGTGCGCCAGGGCTGAGGAAGGACGCCTCTCCCTCCTGGAGCTGCCGGCTGCCGACCCAGAAGAGAAGAATCCCAAGGTCAAGGATGTGAAGCGCAAGGGGGCTGCCGTGCTTGCAGCAGAGTCGGACACCAAGCAAGGCAGGGATCAGCCCGAGTCATCCAAGGGCAGACGGTACTGCATGTACCACGACCTCCACACCCACAACACCAACGAACGCCAAGAGCTCAGGGCCGTGCGTACCGGCCGACGCCCCGAGCGCAACGACCGGGGCTATGGACGAGGAGGAGGAAGAGGTGGAGGGCGATGGGAAGACCGTGGCCCTCGCCAAGGGTGGTGTGACCGACCTCGCGAGGACCGCTGGCAGGACCAGCCTCGCGAGGGAGGTTGGAGGGATCACCCTCGCGAGGATAGCCCACAAGGCAACGTGGGCCTCCCTCCTCTTCCACCAAAGCCGAGGAGGAATGAAGACCATCATCAGGACGAGGGGGCTGGAGGCTTCCAGGAGCCACGTGCAATCGCTTGCATCCTGGGCGGCACTCAGGCCTCGGCCTCTCAGCGCATCTTCAAGCAGTTTGCCCGCAAAGTGAATGCAGTCCTTCCCAAGCTCGAGGCCAGACGCCCTCTCAGGTGGTTAGCGGGCGCCATCACGTTTAGCTCAGCGGATCAGCTCAAGTGCGCGGCCACAGCCGGAGTCCTCCCGATGCTTTGTTCCCCAATTATCAGCAATGTGCAAGTCACCAGGACCCTCATCGATGGCGGAGCAGGGCTCAACGTCCTATCCTTCGAGACATTCAACAATCTCCAAGTGCCATACAATCAGCTTCAGCCAACCAAGCCTTTCTCGGGAGTCACTGATGGTTCCACGGTTCCGATAGGGCAGGTCCGCCTTCCTGTTACCTTCGGGAAGCTCGACAACTACCGCACCGAGCTCATTGACTTCGACGTCGCGCACATTCACCTGCCGTACAATGCCATCCTCGGGTACCCAGCTCTGGCCAAGTTCATGGCCGTACTCATCACGGCTACAATGTCCTCAAGATGCCAAGAAGCGGTGGAGTCATCACGGTGCCTTGTGAAGAGAGGGATGCGGTGTGTTCTCTGGAGGGTGCTTTTCAAGCCGCGTCAATTGAAGACCCAGATCACAGGAGCGGAAGGCTTCCCGAGGCTATCCCTAAGAAGAAGAAGACATCGCTTGCTCTGAACCCTCGGGAGGCAGGCCCCTCAGGGTCCGCACCCGTTCAGGGGCCTCCTACGGGCCATAGAAACAGTGGGCCTTCTACGGGCCGTAGAAACAGTGGGACTTCTAGGGGACGTAGAAACAATGGGCCTTCTACGGGCCGTAGAAACAATGGGCCTTCTATGGGCCGTATCATCAATGGGCCTTATACGGGCTGTATGATCGATTGGCCAAACATGGGCCAAACAGACCGCATTATGGCCGTAAATGGGCTAGAGTTGGTATCATCCGTTCATGGGCCGACCATAATGGGCCATCATTAATAGGCCGTATTTGATGACGCTATGAAAGTGGCCCAACTTATTAACGGACCACAAACGGGCTGATAGTAACCACGGGCTGAATTTGGCCCACAAGCAGAAAGTGACAGTAACGGGCCGTAAGTAAACGAATGCTGGCAATGAGCCCAAGAATAAATGGGCTCTGAGAAGGCCAAAAGATAACATGGGCTGGAAATGGCCCAACGGAGTAACGGGCCGTTAGAGGGTATAAAGTGATACACTGTTCATTATGGGCCAGTTTCACCACGGGCCGTTAATGGGTGTAAAGTGATACACTGTTCATTATGGGCCAATTTCACCATGGGCCGTTAATAGGTCAAGAGTTACAAAGGGCCTCATATGGGCCGAAAGAAGTCATGGGCCATACATGGGCCAGAAGTGAAAACGGGCTGGAATCATATTGGATGGCCCAGATGACGCTACTGGGCCTAATTCGGATAGGGCGTAATGGGCCTTGGGTTAGCGGGCTGTAAATGGGCTATATGCGAACAGGCCGTTAACAGGCTTTCCATGGGCCGACCCGCCACCTTTTGACCAAGTCAAATGGGCCGGCCTTTTCACAGGAATGGGCCTCTGTTGGGCCATGCCATGTGTCGACGTATCATTGGCGCCTTCTGTCCAATGAGTGGATGACATCTGTCCCAACGATGAGCCGACACGTGTTTCCTCCAGCCAATGATGATTTTACAAGTGAAAAATCCCCATTGCTTGTCGGTCACCCTTGACAAAAGCACTTTTGTGACACGTGATTTATCATCATGGAAGTGGACACTTCCGTGATGATAATTTTGGTAATGTCATGGACACTTCTACGACAGCACATGTATGACTATCTTGATTCTGTCTTAAAATCATCATGGATGTACATGCATGACAGAAAACGCGACCTACTATGACAAACATGTATCATCACGGAAGTGTATTTTTTTGTAGTGATGAGGCAAGGGATGGCGAACACAGTCTGGAGCCGCTTTCTGATCATAGTGATGGCGGAGATAAAACTAATAAACTTATCTCCGGAGAGGAGAACAGTCAGACGATGATGCACTCATCATCCTGGAAAGGCACTTGGAACAAGAGAACCTCCATAGAAGGCTTATCGCCACCGCGAGGAGCTTGAATAAGCATAAGCAAAGGCTTATGGCCGCGCAGGACACGCTCAACCACAGATGGAACAAAGTGCTCGACACTGAAGAAAAATACGGTGGCAATCGCCACTCAAAGAGCTACCCAAAGCGCAAGCTGCTGCCCGAATTCGACGACAAGGCTACAGAGCCCATTCAGCCGAACAATAAAATGGCCGATCAGCCGGACCGACCACCCTGTGGCCGCGACAATGCGACTAATGACGCCGGACACAAGTCAGCGCACGATTTATGTGAGCACCTGGACAACAAAGCTGGTATGTCCAGGTACATATATGGACCTAGGAAGCATGCTCCGGCACAGGATCATGGCCACCAAAAAGACAATACTGATCGAATAACAGTTCGGAATCAAAACCGAACACTACAATCGTCGGAAGCATCCATGACACATCACTACTAGGAAAATGCATATAGATAGAAGTTTACTAGTAGCGTTTATTTGCAACCCAACGCTACTAGTAGTTAGTAGTAGCGCTGGCTACAAACAACGCTATTGGTATATGTTAGCAGCAGCGCTTGTTACCAGGGCCCATGCTACTACTAAGTGTGACACACCACACCCCCTAGTCAAAAAATTGCAGCAACGCCTGTCCTCCAACCTGTGCTACTACTAGTATAGTATCTATAGCGCCTGTCTTACATAGCGCGCCACTGCTAATTTTTCTATGTGTAACATTTTACCAGTAGTGTGTGTTTCTGGCCAGCGCTATAAGTAGTGCAACCCTAGCGGTAGATATTTTGCAAGCTGCCATAGCAGTAGCGCGTATGGGTGACCCGCGCTACTGCTATACTCGCCAGCCACCTACCACCTTTCCCCTTCTTCCCCCCCTCTCTTCTTCCCCTGCCTTTCTCCCCTTTCCTTGCACCTTGCTTGTTCCTTTCAATGCTCCCCCACCACCACCCCTTCATTAGAGCCCTCCCTCCCCCTCTT
>NC_041387.1:395260099-395277232 GCF_002162155.2 Triticum dicoccoides | reverse complement strand
CTTTTCCCTCCTCCCACTTCCATTAATGCCTTCCCTCTTCTCTCCCTCTCCTCTCCCACTACCTCCCTAGCTAGCTAGCTCTCTCTCTCTCTTCCTAGCGAGCTAGCTAGTTAGTTAGATCTATATATCTAGAGCTACTAGGTAATTAAGAAGAAAGGTGCTCGATATCCCTCTCGACACATAGGTGAGCAAAAAAAGGTGTTTGTGTGGATAGGACCGAAACTATATATATGTGCGATATGAGAATATATATACCGAATTGTGTGTGGCATAATTTGAGTTGCCTACATTGTGTATTTGATGAAATAATGTGGGTGACATGAGTTGCCTATGTTTTGCCAAAATGTCGATTCAATTCCGTTTCGGAGAATTTCGGGCATGCAAACTCAATATGTCCTATGTTTAGGGAAGGTCATGCCGAATTTTTGTATGAATTTGATCCGTGCATGCATACATACGTGGTTATAATATTTGCTCCGCCCGCGGGTGATCATGAAGGTCAATGGAAGGATGGTGGAAAGATACTGGCAATCCGCTGTGGATGACATGTATGAAAAAAGACCGAGGGATGTTTTATGTCCGTGTCGAAAATGCAAAGGAATAGTCTGGCTCGACCCCTTTGAGGGTGGTAAATTCAACACTACTAGGAAAAGGGCTATAGATAGGATTGATACTAATGGCGCACCAGGTAAGTAGTGCGCCACTACTATATACTAATGGCGCACCGGCTGGAGATGCGCCATTAGTGTGGAAGATACTAATGGCGCACCAAACACTCGGTGCGCCACTAGTATTAATTTTTTTTCATTTTTCCATACATACTAATGGCGCATCAGGTCGAAGTGCGCCATTACTAGTTCTAACTAGTAATGGTGCACCGGGCGGAGAGTGCGCAATTAGTATATTTTTTTTACTTTTTTGCAAAACTACTAATGGCGCACCGTGTCACAGTGCGCCGTTACTAGTTTAAACTACTAATGACACACTTTTCCACAGTGCGCCATTAGTATATATATTTATTTATTTTACTTTTTTGCAAAACTACTAATGGCGCACCAACTGCAGGTGCGCCATTAGTAACCAGGGTTACTAATGGCGCATTTGCTGGTGGTGCGCCATTAGTAACCTGGGACCCCAACAAGATATTTTGGACAGCCACATACCTACCCACTCACTTTCCCCACTTCATTCCCTCCACCTCCTTCTCCAAGCTTTCGGCTAACTCCTCCTCCTCACCTCATTTCCACCATAGATTCATCAAAATTAAGTGGTGAAATTACCTTTTTTTGATAGGTAAGTAAGGTGAAAGCTATCTTCATGATGTAGATCTACTTTTTTTCTCCCTAGCTCGCTCCAACAATGTGCACATGCACTTTTTGTGGCCTAGCTAGATCTATGTATGTTTGTGGTGTTGCATGTGTTTGTGGTGTTGCATATATGTTTGTGTTTGTAGGTACCGGTATTTGAAATGCGATAGTTGCCAATATTTTGCCAGAATGTTGATTCATTTCCGTTTCGGCGAGAATTTTGGCACTATGCATTCTTTTTGGTCCTATTTTTAGGGAAGGTCATGCCAAATTTTTTCTTGGTTCTAAAATATCGTTTTGCTCTACCCCGCAGGCGACCATGGTCCGCACGATGACCGAAGGCATCGTGAATAGGTTTTTGAGCTCTGCGAAGGCCGAGATGCTTCAAAAGAACGAGATGGAGATAAGATGTCCGTGTCAAAGATGCAAGCTGAAGAGCCTAATTGCGGGACCACCTGCTCTTGTGTGGTTTCATGGATGGCTATCGGTGGCAAGGTGATGAAGATGACTATGAAGTCATCCATGGGGGGCGGGCAAGAAATGAGGAAGGGCAACGAGACAAGTACCACTGCGGCGAGGGCGGGCGAGAAGACGAAGAATCTCTAGGACATGATCACGGCGGTGATGCTATACACAGTCATCATGTAGAATATGTTGTACATGATGATGAGGAAGATCAGGACGAAGGGCATGATCATGAAGATGAAGATGCCGGAGCAGACGACGATGGAGGCTGGGTGCAGGACCCTCATATTCAAGAGCTGCTTCTCAAGCAGACGGATAACGCAAGAGCTGCCGCTCGAGAGAAAGCCAAGCTGGATCAACTGGAGATAGACGCGGTTACTCCATTGTATGAAGGATGCAGGCCCGAGGATACCCGCCAGAAAGTAACACTCATGGCTCTGGAGATGAAGGTAAAACACAAAATGACCGACGCATGCTTCGACGAGAACATGTCATTCTGGCACGAACGTCTTCCCAAGGGGAACAAGTGCCCGACCAGTTTCGAGGAGGCAAAGAAAATCGTGTGTCCTCTGGATTTACCGCACGTGAAATACCATGTGTGCATGAACAATTGCATCATTTATCGGGACGAGCACGCGGAGTCTACCATATGTCCGGTGTGCAGCGTCACTCGATACAAGAAGAGGAAGAAAGCTCCTCGAAAATTGGTGTGGTACTTTCCGATCACTCCTCGTCTGCAGCGGTATTTCGCGGACCCTAAGGTAGCAAAGCTCCTGCGTTGGCACGCGGATAGGGAGGAGAAGAAGCGGGAAGATAACGGAAATGATCTGGAGATAAATAAAAAAGACAAGATGCTGAGTCACCCTAAGGATGCGAGCCAGTGGCAAGCGTTGAACTTCGAATACCCAGAATTTGGGAAGGATCCAAGGAACATCGTGCTGGGCGCGAGCACTGATGGAGTCAATCCGTTTGGCAGCTAGAGAAGCACAGATAGCACTTGGCCTGTGTTTGTGTGGATGTACAACCTCCCCCCCTCGGTTGTGCATGAAGAGGAAGTACATTCACATGAGTATGCTAATTGAAGGGCCAAAACAACCAGGGAATGACATCAATCTGTATCTGGGGCTGCTGAAGGAGGAGCTAGACACGTTGTGGAAAATGCCAGCCAATACGTGGGATGCCGCAGAGAAAGAATATTTCCCTATGAGAGCTGCACTTCTCATGACGGTGCACGACTATCTCGATTATGGATATCTCGCGGGGCAGGTAGTCCACGGATTTTCTGGATGCGTAAGGTGCATGGATGACACAACATATCACTAGCTAGATAGAGATCCCGGGTCTTCGAAAACCGTGTTCATGGGACATCGAAGGTGGCTTCGCGACGATGACCCATGAGGAAACGCAAGGATCTGTTCGATGGTGAAACCGAACCCCGAAAGCGCCCGTGTACGAGGAGCGGCAAGGAAATAGACGAGCTGTTGAAAAATTGGAAAGACTGCCCACTGCCGGGAAAGAAGCAAAACGCGCCAGAGCTGGGAAAGAAGCGAAAGGCGCCAGAGCCACTGCTGAAGGTATGGTAAACGAAGTCTGTTTTCTGGGACTTGCCGTACTGGAAGATCCACCGTGTGCCTCACAACCTTGATGTCATGCATATCACGAAGAACGTGTGTGAGAGTCTGCTTGGTACCCTGCTCAACATGCCAGAGAGGACCAAAGATGGGCTGAAAGCAAGGGCAGACTTGAAATCAATGGGCATCAGGCAGGAGCTTCACACTAATGATGATGATGATGATGATGATGATGATGAGGCGAAGCAGGACACAGAAAGTCGTCGCAAAGGCAAAAAGGCCAAGAAGACCGGAAATGACTACCCTCCTGCATGCTTCAGTCTAAGTCAGGAGGAGATCGAGCAGTTTTTCACCTGCCTCCTAGGAGTAAAACTTCCTTACGGTTACGCAGGAAGATAAGTAGATACCTAGACCCTGCGAAGCAGAAGTTCAGCGGGATGAAGTCTCACGACTGTCACGTGCTGATGACGTAGATACTTCCAGTTGCAATCTGTGGGATTATGGACGCGCACGTCCCTGAAATGCTATTTGGCCTATGCAACTTTTTTGACGTCATCTCTCAGAAGTCAATTGGCGTGAGGCAACTCAGAAGGCTACGGGAAGAGATCGTGGTGATACTATGCGAGCTTGAGAAGTACTTCCCGCCCGCATTCTTCGACGTTATGGTGCATCTGCTGGTCCACATCGTGGAGGATATCATCCAACTCGGGCCGACGTTCCTGCACAGCATGATGCCGTTCGAAAGGATGAATGCTGTCATCAAAGGATACGTTCGCAACATGTCACGTCCAGAGGGAAGTATAGCCAGGGGCTTTCTGACCGAAGAGTGCATCTCCTACTGCACGAATTATCTAGGCATTGAGAACCCCGTTGGTCTGCCCGTCAACAGGCACCTCGGCAGGCTCGCTGGATGGGGTCAGCATGAGGGTCGCCGCAAAATGCATGTCGACTTCGAGGGTCGACTCGCCGACTTTGAAAGAGCAAACCTAGTCGCGCTACAACACATAGACGTGGTCGATCCTTGGGTGGTAGAGCACAAAACCTTTATTGAGAAGACGTACAATGACCGAGGCCAACAGAGGACGGACAAAGATATAATCAAAGAGCACAACTCATGTTTCACGCATTGGTTCAAGCAGAAGCTTCTGTCGTACCCTTTACATGAGGATTCTTCCGCGGAAGAACAACTCATATTCGCCTTGTCACAGGGCACCGAGCACAACCTGATGACCTATGAGGCGTACGATATCAACGGCTACACATTCTACACCGAGAACAAGGACATGAAGAGCGATGGTTATCAGAACTCTGGGGTAACGATGGAATCCTACACCGGCAACGACAAGGATAGATACTACGGAAGGATCGAGGAGATCTGGGAGCTGAGCTACGCTGGAGAGAAGGTCCCGATGTTCCATGTCAGATGGGCCAAGAGCGTCCTAAAAGAAGACCGGTATTTCACCACCATGGTTATACCCGAAGCCAAATCCAAGACCGCGGGCGCAAACGTCACCGCGAAAAATGAGCCATGGGTACTGGCTTCCCAAGTGGGCCAATGCTTCTTCATTACCGACCCGTCAAAGCCCAGTCGTGTTGTCGTGAGGAGAGGCAAAAGGAAGATCATCGGAATGGATGGAGTAGCCAATGAGCAAGACTTCGACAAGTACGGCGACCCGAAGATCGAACATGACGACGACGATGAAGTAGCAGCACACACCACAAGAAGAAGCAGGACCACCCTACCTAAAGGACGTCCGTTCCACAGAAGAACTCCATTTGCGAAAAAGAAGGGCAAGAAGATTGTGAACAGATAGCTAGCTAAGGTCGATTATATTTAAATCGTAGTCTTCATTTCTCGATTGTATTTCGACATTTTGAAATGATATTTCTTCTATTCTAGTCCTCATGAATATTGAATTATGTTTATTATGGTATTGAATTTCTAACTCACAAAAAGTATTGAATTTGTTAATATTTTGTGAACTCATTAATATTTTTAAATTTTTATGATATTTTTTTCAAATATTTTCAAATAACAAATTTGATATTTTCCAGGGAGCGGGATGTACTTATGGCGCACCCCTGGGTGGTGCGCCATTGCTAAGCCTCCCCCACACTAAAATCCCCAATCTCTCTAATCTCTCCCCTGCCTCATCGATCTCACCCGCTTCCCCCCGTGTTCGCCGTCCCCCTCGCCGCCCCCTCGCCTCCTTCGCCGTCCCCGAGCCGAGCGCCGCCTCCCTCGTCGTCCCCGAGCCGAGCGCCGCCTCCCTCGCCGTCCCCGAGCCGAGTGCCCTCGACGTCCTCCCGCCCAAGCGCCCCCTCCCCCCGCGGCCCCGCCCGTGCCCTCGACGTGCTCGCCGTCCATCACCGTGCGACCTGCCCAGGAGGACCGCCGCCGTCTTCCTCTTCGACTACGAGGACCCGGACGAGCTCGGACGCCCAGGAGGACCGCCACCGCGCGGCCTGCCCAGGAGGACCGCCACCGCTCGACGCCGAATTCGCGCCGCCTCGACTAGCTCCGGCTGCCCCGAGTCGCCCTCGACCTCCCTAGTGAGCACCCGAGCCGCTTCCCCCTCTTCCCCCTCTTTATTTCCTTCTGATGTGTTCTAGGGTTGGGGGTTGGAGAAATTTGGACAAGGAAAGGGGGTTGGAGAATTAAGTAGCTAGGGTTTTCCAAATATTCAAATCTCTGAGCTTGCTGCAGTGCAACCAAGATGATATTTAGATGCATTTTAGAGGATACTAGTCTCAACTAAGCATCCGCCTAGAGATTATTTCTTTAAGTAGCTAGGCTCAATTAGTGAATTTTCCAGTGAGTTTAAATTCATGCAAGAATACGAAACATTAATTACTATTCTTTCTGGCCACTAATGAAGTAGAAAGAAGGGACCGTCTCTTTCTTTGGTTGCCAGGTTGCGAAATCTACCCAACTAAGCATACTAGTTTTTTGTAGTGAGACAGTAAGATAGTGAGACAGTAAGAAGCAAACTTCCCAGATTATGTAGAAAGAAAATACTTGGTTTGACAGCAAGTACCATGACATGAATCAAAAAACATATACGGTGGGAAAAATAAAATGGCAGAAACCTGGGAGGTTCAAAAATGCCATTACGAAGCGAGGTTGCTTCTTACTTTCCTAAGATGTGCATCTCATTTATTTGTGTTTTTATTTGTAGCTGTATTGCTCAACTAAGCATACTAGTGTCGCAATACACTGTTTTACAGGTAATAGTGTCGTAATATTTGCCTGTCATACCAGCTGAAACTTGACAGTGTTTCCTAAAAACACTGTCACTGCCACTAAAAGCATGACAATATAATTTCTAGTTTGTGTTTTTATTTGTTCACACTGTCGTTGTATTGCTCAACTAGACAATTAGTGTTTATGATGAAGAAGAATAAACCTACTGCTGCTGCTGTTATGCCTGTATTCACTACTGCTGCTATACTTGTGATGATGTTGTACTTGTGATGATGCTACTTGTGATCTTCTGAAATGACCCATTGGCGACTTCACTGCTGCTGCTGCTGTACTTCTGATGATGTTGTACTTGGGATAATAATTTTGCAGGTACCCCGAGAGGCCCTTGAGTTTGCCGGAATGTTGATTAACTTTCGTTCCGGCAAATTCGGGTACTCCATATGTCCTATTTTCAGCAAAGGTCATGTTGAAATTTTCCGTGAATTTTTGCATGACTTTGCTAAAAATAGGACATATGGGGTACTTGCGACTAATGCATGGGCCGGGGTATCTTAGTACTTAATTAAGTAGGATCAACCGCCCCTTTATTCTTCCTGCATTAAACCATAGGTGGCAATAGAGCCAAGTGATTAGGCCCAACTTAGAATTCTCCTTAGCATCGATAAACCCTAGATGATAAACCCAACATATGTGGCAATAGAGCCAAGTGATTAGTGCCAAGTGATTAGGCCCAACCTAGGGTGCCTCAGCATCGATAAACCCTAAATGATGAAAACTTAACTTGGCTGCCCCGGATGCCTCGGTGTCGATGAGAACCTAAATGATGTATGCTTAGGCTTTTAGGGTGCCTCGGCATCGACAAACCCTAAATGATGAAAGCTTAGGGTTTTAGGGTGCCTCGGTGTCGACAAACCCTAAATGATGAGACCATGATCTTGTTCCTTGACAATAATCAACTTTTTGACCAAACTTTTTTCCTATTTAGAGCGAAACATGGCCCACAACGATGAGGCCGGTGGTTCGAGCGGCAAGCAATTCTGGGAGCTGTCCCAGGAGATGGAGGAACAACCTCACCACTATGAGGACACCGCGGAAGACACCGATCCTGACTACACAACCCCTAGTGGAGTCGGGGATGACACCACTGATGGTGCCGCCGAGGATGCCACCACTGATGATGGCGGCGCACACATAGATGGCAGCCAACCAAAGAAGCAAAGGAAGGACCGGCACTCTAATGCGCTCTGCACCATCAAGGAGAAATTCACTCAAGTGGACTCCGACGGGCATCCAACGGAGCCCAAACATATAGTCAAGGGGTACTCGCTTCAGCTCGGGTGCATTCTTCGGAGCACCGTCTCGATCAACACCGATAACCTTAGGAATAAGGACCACGGGAATTTGCGCAACCTCCTCTTCACGAAGCTGCACGAATGATACAAGTTCCCCGCCGAATTTGAAAACACACGCCTCTCAGGGAATAAAGTGAACAGTGTCGCCCTCACGAAGATGAGCACGGCCCTGTCTACTTGGAGAAGCACGGTGAAGACAATGATTGATAAAGGTGATAGTTATGAGAAGATCAAGGCAAAATATCCTTTGATGAGCGAAGATGACTACAAGGAGTTCAAGATCAAGTGCGAGAGCAGCGCAACCTCCGAATCAATTCAGTGGGGGAAAGAAATGCGGGAGTTGAACTTAGGGGAACACAAACTCGGTCCCGGCGGTTAAAGAGTGGCGGAGCCTATATGGGACAAGGAGGACGCGGAGCGTGCCGAGCAAGGCCTACCGCCCCGCTTCGAGAAATACAGCGGTGACAAGCAGACCAGGAACTTTGTCAGGGCCCGGTACAAGGAGGACCCGATAACAAAGGAGCTTACCACGGATCCGAAGACCAGGGCGCTTGAGCTTGTTCTGGTAAGGAATACACCCCCGCGTAATTATCTCCATATGGTTGCACTCTAATTAATCCCCAATATTTCTAAATGCTTCACGTTCCTTTCGCAGGACACTGAAAGCAATAGCGCGGGGTCGTCTCAGAGCTCCCCTTTCGACACCCCTTTAGATAGGGCGTTGAACGTAATGAAAAAGAAGGATAAGCTCACTAAGCCGACGTCATCTGGTCGTGTGGCCGACAAAGGCTTGTCCACAAAATGGGGGTCATACTATACCGCTGGTGTGCGGAAGGAGAAAAGACCAGCTCGGAAAGCCAGACGCACGAGGTTGAAGCACTCAAGGCACAAGTGGCGCAGATTCCGGAGCTTGTCCAAGAGCAAGTGGAACAACAACTGGGAACGAAGCTCAACGCCATGGTGCCTACGTTGATTCATGGGCTGACGACGTGGATTGCGAGCAGCCAACAGGGGCCTCCCCCAGTTCCCAGCTTCACGGCCAGCAACTCGCACAGCGCGCAGGCGGCGCCATTGGTGTGTCCGGCGGCGCCATTGGTGTCTCCGGCGGCGGCGCCATTAGTGTCTCCAGCGGAGGCGGTATTCGTGTCTCCGGTGCCGGCACGGGCATTGGAGCTTAATGCACCCGGGTGTACGCCGACCGGCACCTCACCAGCAAACGCCCCCTCCGTCAGTTGCATGCCCGCCGTGGCGGTGCCTCGACATTAGCCGAGCTCGATGGCATCACGGTAACTAAGCCTCTCGGCCGATGACTTCATCTCCTTGCCATTGACTGGGCATCCCTGACGCCCTGTGCATGTTTTCGCAGGGTGCCGCCGACGTTCCTTGCACTCTTATGCACTTCATGGGCGCCGAGTTGGTCGATGTCGCCAAGGGCAGAATCGTTCAACCGGGCAACCCCATGTTCCACGGTAATCCGATCCCACCCACATTGTATAGGGTTGAAGTGGTTCGGGTGCTGCCAGGCTGCGACGAGTTGTTACCTCCGATTCGACCCGCTGGGGCCGACGAAGAAGATGAGATGACCCTCAGCGCCTGCGTAAACTGGCCCCTGCTTTGGCTGAAGAGCCAGATTCGTTTGGGGGCGGGGGACACCACCCCACAGACAAGACGGCCAGTCGTGCTGGCACCAAGCCATGGCAAGAACGCCGCAATGCTACCGGACCTGCCGGACATCACTATGCCGGACATCCCTATGGCACAGGATCCGAATAGCCCTATGGCACAGGATCCGGATGACGACGACAACGACGACGGTACATTTACCAAGGTTGATAAGTACTTTGCCGAACATGGGTACGCTGACGAGTTCTGCGGGCCTCTTTCTCAAGAACCCAACCAAGACGACCGCAATCTAGCTGGTACGGCGGAGAAATCCAATTGCAACAGGTGTCGTCTGGCATTCGGTTCTCAGGAGACGCCTCCAGCTCCCGCCTTCACCGAGCCTCAGATAGCTGAGGTGCGAAATATTATCAGCCCCAACACGCTCAAGAAGGCGGTCTGTGAGCAGAACTCGGTCCCATTACAGGAGATCAAGAAGAAGGGACGAAAGCGAAAGACTAACAAGGGCGCCGGTGCGAGCCAGCTGGCGCCGAGTTCGATCCGTGCTCAGGACGGGCCACCTTCACCTAAGGATATCTCGAGGAGGGTGCATGTGGTGGGTAGGGCGATGCTACCGCCAAATCTGCTCAATGCTGCAACGGGTGCTATGCGGAGTCTGCACGACAGTGTTCTTTCTTTGGAGAAGTGGCATCTCAGAGAGAATGATGTGGCATACCCGGTTTTCGTGGCAAAGGTGCCAGAGGGCAAGGGCTTTGTGGATGGCGACATCGAGGGTACGATCGTCCTGCGGTTTGATGACATCTTTGCCATGTTTAACCTTCATCCGCTGCACTACACCTTCGTTCGACTGTTTTCGCTGAGTATGGAGATGCGGATCATTAGAGACAAGACCCCGGACATCGTGATAGTCGACCCCTTCTACATGCGTGCCAAGCACTTGAGCAGCGTTGGGGACCGCCAAGTTGCGAGTTCACACCTCGAAGGCGTCATTCTGGCAAACCCAGATAAGGATAACTTCCTTGTGGCTTACTTTCCCGAGTAAGTCATCCCTTAACCGCCCCGTAACATATGATTTCTCAGATTTTGATCGTTCTTTTTTTCTAACATTCCGTGTTCTGTGCAGTGACACACATTGCACACTCATCCTCTTAAGCCTGAAATATTCCATGGCCACGTACTTCGACCCGAACCGTACCTCCAAGATAGACTACACAAATGTCAAGAAAGTTCTTGATGATGTTCTCCCCGGCTACACCAAATCTGGAGGCACCTTCACCAGGGTAGTTCATAAGTACGGCAAGCACACCTTCTCACAAAATACGAATTTCTGTTGCATCAAGCAGCCGCTTGGCAGTCAGAAGGATGCCTACTACGCCCTCCATCACGTGCGGGCGATCGTAAGGGACCATCATCACCTTCTGCTACCAGATAGTCTCAAAGATTGGGCCGCGAGGTTGTCGGCAACCCAGGACGCGGACCTCAGACAAGAATTCTTTCACATCCAGTCAGAGTTTGCAGACATCATCCATCAAGATGTCCTTCATACCTCGGGGCAGTTCTACGTCAGATATCAACTGTCCAACAATGAGATAGATGGAACGCTACAAATGCACGGTGACAACGACCATGATTTCATGACCATCATGACAGACGGCGGCTTCATCCACGCTCCTGTCCGATGAGTCGAGTCGAAAGTAGTGATGTGTAGTTTTGAAACATTGATTGGCTCATGTTGTAATTAAACTTTAATGAATTCGTATGTCTCTTTGGTTTGGACAGTCGTTCAACTTAGATGTAATCGATGCTATTTATTAGTAGGACCATGAATCGTGCTATTAATGTCTTGCTTTTCTCTTCCGATCCTTTTGTTGCATACTTACATATTGCTTATGTATTGTCTGTTGTTTGGCTTGTGCATAGAGATGCCGTCGTATGTCGTGTACAAGGGTAAGGTTCCCGGAGTCTATTCCGACTGGGAGGAGTGTCGGAGACAGGTTCACCGTTTCAGTAGTAACAGTTACAAAGGGTACACCACTAGGGCGGATGCCGAATCTAGATACGCCCGCTATCTAGCGGGAGAGAGGAGGGAGCGTTGGAGGAACCGGATGAAGACCAGTTTGATCGCGATGATGCTCATCGTGATGACCACAACTCTCTTTTATGTGATGGTAGTTTAGATGATCGATATCGACTTGTAATGTGAAGACAAACTCGATACTCGCGATCTTGAGACTTGTAATGTTTTATCTTTGTTCGGTCTTTTGAATTCGGAGACTAATATGATGAATTGTATTTGGAGACTAATCTTCTATTGTATTCGATGAATCTGCTATTGTTGTGTGCTGCTGTCTATATTCTGTCCAATAATATATTTTGTAACCTGTGCAAAAATCAGAAAAGCAAAAAAAAACAAATATTTATACTAATGGTGCATCACCACAAGGTGCGCCATTAGGGGTGTGTTTGGTTTGGGAACGAAGTGTAATGGAATGGCATGGTTCCATTCCAGTGTAATGGGTCGGTTCCGTCCTTGTCTTTGGTATGGATAAATCGAAGGAATGGAACGATTACGTTTTGGTGTTTGGTTTGAAGAATGGAATGGAATGGATTTGTAAGTGGTCATCTATCCATCCATGCAACAAAGCTCGCTAAACATTGAGTTTGATTTCTGAACAGGGGTGTGGGCATCAATAAATCAGACTCAAGCAATTTTTGTTTGACCAGCAACGAATCGAATCCATCCATCCATGCGATGAACAATAGTGTAGCTACACCAATCGGACTCAAAGCACAAGATGAACACCAGCTAGAAGAAATATACGACAGTTGAGCATGGCGGCCGGCTGGATGCGAGGCTTGGCTTTGGCATCCCCACGCGCAACCGCAGCTTCTGGCGGCGTTTTCTCAGGCGGTCAACGGACGGTGCCTCGATCAAGCGCGGCAGCGCAACCCTCCTGGCGTGTGCCGCCGCTGTTGCCCAGCTTCAAGATCTTCTCGCAGCTGCTCGCCTGCCGTGCACGTGCTTCAGAGGAGAGGGTGGTTGTGCTTCGGAGGTGGACGAGATGACGAGGGCCCACAGCGCAGACCAGCAGAGAGGATAGCCCAGCGGCGTAGATCGGTGGAGAGGAGAGACGAGGGAGAGGATAAGGCTGCGGGAGTGCGAGGAAAGAGACCGGTTCCGCGTCATCCACCCAATTTGGAGGTCTCACCCGGTTCTAGATCTGGGCCGAATATTCGGTTCGTGGGAACTAGGTGGTGACCGTTCCATCTGCCTACTAAAGGCAAGAATGAGGCCCAAGAATGGGTTGGACCCATGCCATTCCAGTCCATGACTGCAACCAAACACACCCTAGTATGCCAACGGATACTAATGGCGCATCAAGGAAGGGTGCGCCATTAGTATGACAAAGCACATGGTTACATATGGGCCCCCGGGAGGCATACTAATGGCGCATGGTGTTACATACTAATGGCGCACTGCCTGGTGTGTCATTAGTACACCAGATACTAATGGCGCACCAGAGGTGCGCCATTAGTAAAAAATATTAGTGGCGTGCTACTAATGGCGCATCGGTAGTGCGCCATTAGTAGGCAAAACCGGTGCGCCATTAGTAGGCCTTTTCCTAGTAGTGCAGGGCGCACCTGCTCATGCATGGTTTCATGCATGGCCATGCTCGGTGGATAAGTGAAGAAGAAGAAGATGATGATGATGATGAGGATGTCGACGGCGCAGGAAATAATTTCATGCGGCCACCAGACGAAGAGATGACCGATATTGTGCCCGAAGAGGAAGACGGCTTCGGAAATGTCGATGGTGAAGAGGCAGTTCAAGGCGGAGAAGACGCGGACACACCACTGTATTCGTCGCTACTAAGTTCAGCCATGCGGGACCCGCATGTTCGAGACCTGCTTCGCAAGAAGACGACTAGCGACAGAGCTGCTTCTAGAGAGGAGGCCAAACTGGCGCAACTGGAGGTAGACTCGATGACTCCTTTGTATGATGGTTGCAATAATCCCGAGGTGACCCACTTGAGTTTCACACTAGAACTTCTAAAGATGAAGGCAAAAAACAAATGGATAGATACAAGCTTGGATGAGCTTCTAAAGTACCTAAAGAAGGTTCTTCCCGTGGGAAGCCTATGTCCTACTAGTGTCGAGGAGGCAAAGAAAATCGTGTGCCCTCTTGATTTGCCACATATTAGATATCACGCATGCATCAATGATTGCATCATATATCGGAACGAGCACGCGGAAAAATCCATCTGTCCGAAGTGCAATGCTTCACGATATAAAAAGGCCAGAAAGAAAGCTCCACAGAAAGTTGTATCGTACTTTCCGATCACTCCGCGTCTACAGCGGTATTTCGTAGATCCTAAGGAAGAAAAGCTTATGCGCTGCCACGCGAAGAGGTTGAAGCCAGATGACGGAGATGAACCAAAGTTGAGACACCTCGCAGATGCTAGCCAGTGGAGAGCATTAAATGCTGAATTTGAATTTTTCGCAAATGATCCAAGGAACATCGTGCTTGGCGCTAGTAGTGATGGCATGAATCCATTTGGCAACCAGAACACCAATCATAGCACATGGCCCGTGTTTGTATGGATGTACAACCTCCCCCCCTAGTTGTGCATGAAGGAAAAATACATACACATGGCTATGCTTATTCAAGGGCCGAGACAACCGGGAAATGATATAAATCTGTATCTCGGGTTACTGAAAGAGGAGTTACAAACCTTATGGACCACGCCGGCCAAGACATGGGATGCAAGCAAAGGAGAGTATTTCTACATGAGAGCCGCGCTGATCACGACGGTGCAAGACTATCTCGGTTACGGCTATCTCTCCGGCCAGGTGTGCCACGGATATTGCGGATGCACGAGGTGCATGGATGATACAACTTCTCTGCAGCTATCGAAAGATGGCGGGTCTTCGAAAATCGTGTACATGGGGCATCGAAGATGGCTCGAGAAGGATGACCCATGGAGAAAGCATGGAGATCTATTCAATGGTAAGGCTGAGCATCGAGGTCCTCCATGTAAGCGTAGCGGTGCAGAAATATATGAGTTATTGAAGAACTAGGAAGAGTGCCCCTCGCCGGGAAAGACGAAGAAAAAGGCGCCGGAGCCCCTGCTGAAGATATGGAAGACGAGATCTGTTTTGTGGGACTTGGAATACTGGCCCATACTCGACACGCCTCATAGCCTTGATCAAATGCATATCACAAAAAATATCCTTGAGAGTTTGCCTGGAACATTGATGAACATGCCGGAGAGGACCAAGGATGGGCTGAACGCAAGAAAAGACTTGGAATTTTTGAAAATCAGGAAAGATCTTCAAATGCCCGGTAAAAGGTCGTCAGAGGTGACCGAGACGGAGATGGAGACGGAAGATAGGGGCAAAAAAGTAAACAAGAAGGAAGAACAATATTGCTCCCCCTCTTGCTTCACCTTAGATCCGAAGGAGGTTGATCAATTGTTCAAGTGCCTTGCCGGAATCAAAGTTAGTTCCGGATACTGTGGGAAGATAAGCAGATATCTGGACACTAAGGAAAAAAGGTTCAGTATGAAGTCTCACGACTGTCATGTGATGATGACATAGTTACTCCCGGTTGCACTTAGAGGGATTATGGACACACATGTGCGTGAGACGCTTACTGACATATGCTACTTTTTTATGCTATCTCTCGAAAGTCGATCAGTGCGAAGCAACTCCATAGGCTACAGGAAGAGATTGTTGTCATCCTGAATGAGCTAGAGATGTACTTCCCGCCCGCGTTCTTTGATGTCATGGTGCATCTATGTGTCCACATCGTGGACGACATCATCGACCTAGGGCCGACATTCCTGCATAGCATGATGCCGTTCGAGAGGATGAATGGGGTAATCAAAGGATTCGTTCGTAACATGTCCCGTCCAGATGGAAGCATAGCCCAGGGATATCTGACCAAAGAGTCCATCTCTTTCTGTGAGAGTTATCTGACCAAAGACCCTGTTGTTGGTTTGCCCGTCAACAAGCACTGTGGAAGGCTCGAAGGCGAAGGTCACACCAATGGTCATAGGGATGTGAATGTGTTACGCTCGGGCCGACAAAACTACCTTGACAGGGCAAACTTAGTACTGCTACAACACCTAGATGTGGTAGAAGATTTCGTGACACTGCACAAAGAGACCACCGCAAAGAAGTACCGTGACCGTGGGGTGCACAGGATGGATGCTGAAGTTATTAGAGAGCACTACTCCACTTTCTTGTGTTGGTTCAAAGAGCGAGTTTTGGCTAATCCCCCGGACGAGGGTTGTCCGATCGGAACACTCATATACACCTTAGCACATGGCCCCTCGACCAACCTCGCGACTTATCAAGCCTATGATATCAACGGATACACGTTCTACACGGAGGAGAAAGATAAAAACAGTGATGACCAAAACTCAGGGGTGATGACGGAAGCCATGACCGGGAATGTAACTAAAAGATATTACGGAAGGGTCGAAGAGATATGGGAGCTTAACTACTCTGGATTGCATAACGCGATGATGTTCCGTGTCAGATGGGCTAAAAATGTACACAGAGAAAACTGACATTTCACTACCATGTGTATACCTGACTCCGATGATAGCGGTACCGTCAACGCCATCGCCAAAAATGAGCCATGGGTACACGCTAAACAAGTGACACAATGTTTCTTTATAAATGATCCGATCAATCCCAGCCGTGTTGTTGTGAGGAGAAGCAAAAGGAGCATCGCCGGAATGGATGGAGTCACCAACGAGGAAGACTATGACCAGTATGGTGATCCGATGAGGGATGATGATGTTGATGACGACGAAACATATGTCAAAAGAAGAATGAGGACTACATTACCTACGAAAGATTGTAATCCCTGGAGAAGGAAAAGTGACGACCATGGGCTCAATTGTTCGACAACGAACAAAAGAGGGAAGAAGATCAGTCTGAAGCGTCGTCGTCGCCCTAGCTGACAAACTAATCCCAAAGTTTGTGTGTGTCTAGCTATTTTGTGTACCGCCGATAGCGGTCAAATGATGTAAGATATATATTATACTAATTATTACCCGGAGGGTAACAATGGTATATTGCAAAAGAAAGGAAGTTTTGCAAAATGAAGTGAAAAGAAAAATAAAAGTGCAAATGAAAGAAAAAGAAAAAGAAAAAGAAAGGAAGTTTTGCAAAATGAAATGAAAAGAAAAAGAAAAAGGAACTAATAAGTTGTGGCAAATGAAATGCAATAAAAATAAGAAAATAAAGAGTTAGAAGTAGCGCGTTTTATCCAGGGAAGCGCTATAGCTAAGAAAAAGGAAAATAAAAAATAAAGAAAATAAGTAGCAGTAACGCGTTATTGCTGGACCAATGCTATAGCTAAGTTAGCTATAGCGCGTTTTGCCAACACGCGCTATAGCTAAGTTAGCTATAGCACCGGTCCGCTTGATCCCCTCTTACTCTCTCTCACTCGCTCCGCTCGATCCCCTCTTGACTCCACCGCAGATGCCGCCCCGCCCACGCCGCCGCTGACGCCAGCCCCGCCCCGTCCCGCCCACACCACTGACACCAGCCCCGCCCCGCCCATGCCGCCGACGCCAGCCCCGCCCCGCACTGACCCC
>NC_041387.1:395255674-395259634 GCF_002162155.2 Triticum dicoccoides | reverse complement strand
TGACCCTCTCCCGCTCTCTGCAGATCGGCGACCCCGGCGACCCCGACGCCGGCCACCGACCCCGGCCCCTTTAGCGCCACCCTCCGTGAAGCAGCCGACGATGCCCAGTAACGACATCTAGCACTAGGTGCCTTTCCCTCCCCTCCCAAGTGTTAGTGCTAGTTAGTGTTTGTTAGCTTAATTTGCTGCTAGTGCTAGTTAGTTAATTGTTGTTAGTGTTAGTGTTATAGCCCAGTGATAGTTAGTGTTAATATTTATGCATGTGTGTTGCTGCTATTGATGCATGTGTGTTGCTGCTATTGACAGTTAATTCAGTTAACTGAATCATGCATGATTCAGTTAATTCAGTGTGTGTGTGATGATTTGGCTGCTATTGAGATCTTATCTTGATGATTTGGCAAAATATTGACCTAAGTGACCTATGTTTTGCCAGAAATGTTGATTCATTTCCATTCCGGCAAATTTCAGGCGCTCTATATGTGCACTTTCTAGCAAAGGTCATGCCAAAATTTTCCGTGAATTTCGGCATGACTTGTGCTAGAAAGTTGGACATATCGAGTGCTTGAGATTTGTCGTGACGGGAACGAACGACATTTCTAGCAAAACAAAGGTCGTCACTTGTTTTTGTTATTATTCACTTTATTATATGAAGCTTGATAATTAAATGACTAGTACATTGAACCCTAGGAAACATGACCGACACCGATGAGGCCGGAGGTTCTCACTCCCAATTAGGTCGAGCACACGCCTACCTTGACTTTTTGGCGGGTCGGGAGAGACAGGAAGCTGGGTGTCCGACGGATGACGATGGTGGTGGTGCCGGCACTGACACTGATGCCACCAACGACACCGGCACTGAGACTGGCGCTGATGATATTCCAAACTATAGAACGAAAGGTGGGACCTCCCAAGCCAGTGAGGGAATGAAGGAAAAGAGGACACGGCACCGAAATGAGCTCGGCACCGGAAGACTGGTGGTCACGGCGGTGCACCCTGGCGAGTTCGAGCCAATAGAGCCGCGAGAAGTGGCAGCGTGTTACGGAAACCAACTAGCATGCATCCTATGGGATACCGCTAACATCAACACCACAAAAATATGGAAGAATGATCAGTTGAAGAAGCTGCTTCTAACTAGGTTCCACGCAAGATTCCAGTTCCCCGGCCGTAATGACGAAGTGGACCCATGGGATGATCATGCCATGAAAAAATCAACAACAAAGCCCTAGGGAAGTTCAGCAACGCATTGAGCACTTGGAAAACTAGGGTGAAAAAGGCGATTCAAGTAGACCATGAAACCTACGCCGAGATTGTTCCAGACAATCCGAAAATTATGATAGAGGACTTTGAAAAGTTCAAGGAGACTTGCAATGAAGAAGCTGCCAAGGCTAGGTCGGAGAGAGGCAAGCAGCTGCAGGCAAAGAACATGGGGAACCACCACCTTGGAAGTCATGGTTACACGGGAAAGAGGCCCGTGTGGGCTAAGGAGGACGAAGAACGTGAACGTCAGGGGATCCCAGACCCATTGGCTGAGTTCACCGACCAGCAGGAGCATGACTTCATTAGGGCCCGATTCTCGTGGGACCCTAAGAAAAATATTTTTTTCACCGACGAGCCAACTAGGAAATTCATGAGAATACTGGTAATTATCCTTTTACTACCTTACATATTAGCTTCTGATCAATGAAGTATACTACATTCTAGTCGCATTCGTAAATGATTCACGCAGAGAGAGCAACACAAGCTTGCGGCGGCCGAGAGCGACTGGTCAACTCAGTCGACTCAGTCGTCGGCGAAGTACAAGTGGGACACTCCTTTAAACCGGGCCATGAACATAATGATGGGACACCCGCCCGGCCAGCGGCCGCAATATGGACGTGTGCATGGCGCTGGGGATGGGGACACTTGGAAGTACTATTGTAGCAAGGACCCCGAGGCTAAAAGACAGAGAAAGAAGTTCAGTCAAGTGACTATCGACAAGAAGGTGGCGCGGGTGATGGAGAAAGCAAAAGCTGAGACCAAAGCTGAGATAATCGCTGCTCGCAGATCTAATTTCGTGGATGCCTTTACAACCTTGATTCCAACAGTGGTCACATGGGTGCAACAAAATCCAAATGCGCCACCAAGTTAATTTCCCATGCCCAGCTTCACCAGGAGCAACTCAATGAACATCGCACCCATACCCGTACCTAGTATGGCAACCGCACCCACCCCTCCTCCAGCACCTGCTCCTGCGCCCAGCTCTCACAGCAGCCCTAGCTCCATCTCTGGCTTCAATGTCGAGCCGTCGACACTGGCTGAGCTCGACGCCCTCATGGTAAATACACGTCGTCGCACCTTCATCAACTCAACTAATTAATTAATCTTCAGTTGGAGTTCTTTTTGGATCTCTGACGCCGCACGTATATGTCTTTGTAGGCCGACTCCACTCCGTGAACCCTCCTTTACAACATGAAGGGCGGGTTAGTGGATGTGGGGAAGGGTACTATAGTGAAGACTAAGGATCGATTATTTCACCGCCGGCAGATGCCTGATAACGCCTTAAGGGTCTCCGTGTCGAGTGTGAAAGCGGGCTACGACGGTCTCCCTCGTTCGATACAAACCGATGGAGAGGATGACGAGACCCCCACGCAGCTTGGCCAATGCAAAAATTGGCCGATCCTATGGTCAAAAAATCTTCTTCGTGTCGAGGTGGCCGGGAGCACACTAACGGGACCTGATGAAGGTATGACCACAACACCACCTACACAAGTACAACCATTGTCTGTGCTGCTTGTTGAGATCAAGAGACATGAGGAAGGAGGGCCAACCGTTCCGCTGACAGATGATGCCATCTGCCCCATGGAAGAGGATAGGGATCATGACATGGAGGATGCCGACGATGACCCTAACCAGTATCTCAATACTGCCTTTGACAACGAAGTAATAATGAGTCAACCATATGAATATGAGATGCATGTACCAGAGCCGAAACGTCCTCGGGAGTGCAAGAAGTCTTTGTTCATGCAATCCTCGCACGACACGCCTCCAGATGCCGGCTCCACCCAAGCTTAACTACTTAGCCAGAGTCGTCCAATGCTGAGCCCGGCAACACTAGGGGTGGTGCTCAGGGAGGGTCTGACAGACCCACCAGCACCTCAGCCCACCAAGAAGAAGCAGAGGAAGAGACCGGCGGCAAGAAAATGCAATAAAGTTGGCAATGTTGGTTCTAGCAGCCAGCAGCCTTCGACCAAGGTTGACCAAGTACCGATGAAACATGCGCCATTAATCCATGTCGCGGGAGAGCCAATGGTACCGGCGAATGCACTAGCTGCCATAGAAGGGGATCTCACGAGACTCCATGAGCATGTGCTTTCGACAGAGAGAAGCCTCCTCGCCTCAGATGATCCAGGATACCCACTTTATACGGTTCATGTGCCGAGCAGTTGCAAGATGTATGTCCACACATGCCCCACGAACCTCTTCTTCCTGAGGTTTCGTTACATCTTCCAGATGTTTCAAATGAGGCACTCGATTTTACGTTCGTCTGCTTGTATGCGCTGCACATGAACAACATCGTCAGGAGAGAGCAAGTCACCAGTCTTGCGGTCGCGGACCCATACTATATGCATGAGGGCTTCTTGTCAGTCAACAACGCCAACTGTCAATATGCGAGTCAGTACATCGAAGAATTCTTGGTCACCAATAATGACAAAGAAACGATTCTCCTACCTTATCATCCCAGGTAAGTCATCCGTGGATAGCACTATAACACATATATACATCCTTTCGTGCATTTCAATAGTTACTTTGCATGCATGGAGGCTAAACTTGATCGTGTATTTTGCGCAGCGGGGGGTGTCGTGCCATTCTCATTGTTCTTTACCCGCATTACTCCCGCGCTCTATATTTGGAACCGTCGAAGAACATACAGAAGAAAGATTACACAAACATAAAGTATGTTCTGGACAGAGCTTTGCTGGG
>NC_041387.1:395244242-395255375 GCF_002162155.2 Triticum dicoccoides | reverse complement strand
AACACAAAGAACAAATAAGGTCGGGCTTTGTTTCACCCACAAGACTGACTTCTATTGCATCCAGCAACCGACAAGAAGTGAGAATGATGGATTCTATGTCATCCATCTAATGATGGAGTACAGAAGGGATGTGCAATCACTTTGCATGAAATCTTCATCCGATACCCATATCCAGAGATGGGCCGAAGCCTTTGGAGCCGTGCCGGATAATCGACTTCGAAATGATTTCTACCGGATCCAACAGGAAATTGCGTCCATCATCATCAAAGATGTCCTCGAAGAGAATGGGATGTTCTACGCCGGCCCAATATCACGAGCTGACGTCCGAACCCGCATTGCCCTACAGCGTCAGGACATGACGCCTTTCACTAAGCTTGGGTCTGTCCTCCCGGATATGGACAGATGGGAAGAGTGCACTGCTTAAAAACAATGTGTCTGTTTAGTTACTTGTTACTTTCTGTACGATGAAACTTTGAATCTCTCAGTACAAGGAAACTATTAGATGTATGGTGCCGCGCTCTAGTTAATTACTTTCGTTACGATAAAATTTGTTAACTATGTTTACTATATATGTTGCTTCTATTTCATAACTGTTTTGTTGAATTCGCTTCATGGTATATATATGTGCATCTCTGACAGGTATATAGATCAACGATGGCGAGGAAGTGGTATGCCGTGTATGTAGGGCATGTTCCGTGTGTGTATGATGAGTGGCCAGAGTGTCAAGCCCAAGTCTCTGGCTTCTCCGGCGGAAGCCTGAAAGGGTTTGATAGCAGAGCGGAAGCCGAAGCTAGTTACTTGAGATTCATAGCAAAACAGGGGATTCAGAACCAACGCCGCTACAAAAACTACTACATAATACTGCTTTTGATCACCGTGATCGCTCTTATCGTGTATGTCTTAGTTTAGGTAGATGATGAAACATGTGTCTACGGTGACAATATAAGATACATGTCATGTGTATCGCTATATCGAGATGATGATGAGAACGACATCATTTGTATTTAGACTATGTTGATATGATGAGACTTTGTTCTACCACTTTGATGATGATGATGAGACATTCCTTTTTCATATAGTTCCAGTGTATGTGTGTGTTGTAAATATATAAAACATGTAAAAATACGAATACATCAACATAAAAAAAAGAAAATACTAGCAGTAGCGTGGGGTATTGGAGTAGTAGTAGCGCTGCTTACCAGTAGCGTGTGTTTGTTGGGCACGCTACTAGCATTAGAAGTAGTGATGGGCAGAGGCGCGCTACTGCTAGATACAAATAGCAGTAGCGCTGGTTCAGACAAGCGCTACTGCTAAAAAATAGTTGTAGCGCCGTAGCAGTAGCGCGCCCACCCACGCTACTAATAGCCAATAACCAGCGCTACTAATAAGGGTTTTCCTAGTAGTGCATCCAAATACAGGGGTGCCGCACACCCCCTGTGCTTCACCAATGAGCTGCTGGATCATGAATTCCTAGAGGGATTTAAACCTGTGAACATAGAGGCATACGGCGGAACAACAGACCCTGGGGTCTGGATTGAGGACTCTATCCTTCACATCCACATGGCTCGCAGAGACGATCTCCACGCCATCAAATACCTGCCCCTCAAGTTGAAAGGACCAGCTCGACACTGGTTGAAAAGCCTCCCCGAAAACTCAATTGGAAGTTCGGAGGAACTTGAGGATGCTTTTAGGGCTAATTTTCAAGGGACCTATGTCCGACCTCCGGATGCAGACGATTTAAGTCACATAATTCAAGAACCCAGAGATTCAACCCGTAAGCTTTGGAATAGATTTCTCATGAAGAAGAATCAAATCGTCGAGTGCCCGGATGCCGAAGCCTTAGCGGCTTTCAAGCATAGTGTCCGGGACGAATGGCTCGCCAGACACCTCGGCCAGGAAACACCGAGGACAATGGCGGCCCTAACAAGCCTTATGACCCGCTTCTGCGTGGGCCAGGACAACTGGTTCGCCTGTAGCGGCAGCAGCGACCTTGGCACATCCAAAATCAGGGACGGCAATGGGAAGCCATGACGCAATAAAAACAAGTGTCGAAGCAATGAAGACAGCCCATACAACACGACGGTCAATGCTAGATTCAGGGGCTCTTGACCCGGTCAACGGAAAAAGCCCTTTAAAGGCTACAGAGATGGACCGTCCAACCTAAACAAGATTCTAGATAGATTATGTCAGATTCATGGCACCCCTGAAAAACCTACAAATCACACCAACAGAGAATGTTGGGTCTTCAAGAAGGATGGCAAACTAAATGCCGAACACAAGGGGAGGGAGACGCCAAGTGAAGACGAGGATGAGCCTCGCCAGCCGAACATTGGGGGACAGAAAAATTTCCACCAGAGGTCAAAACAGTGAACATGATTTATGCAACTCATATACCAAAGAGGAGGCGCAAACGTGCACTCCGAGACGTATACACTGTAGAGCCCGTCGCCCCCAAGTTCAACCCTTGGTCAGCCTACCCGATCACTTTTGATCGCAGGGATCATCTGACTAGTATCTGGCATGGAGGATCGGCTGCCTTGGTGCTCGACCCAATAATTAACGGATACCATCTCACCCGAGTCCTAATGGGCGGCAGAAGTAGTCTTAATCTGATATATCAGGACACTGTCCGCAAGATGGGGATAGACCCATCAAGAATCAGCCACAGCAATACTACCTATAAAGGAGTAATACAAGGCGTAGAGGTCCGCTGCACAGGATCTCTAGTACTAGCGGTTGTATTCGGCTCGCCCGACAAGTTCCGAAGCAAAGAACTAATCTTCGACATCGCTCCATTCTGAAGCGGCTACCATGCACTACTCGGAAGAACAGCCTTCGCTCGTTTCAACGCAGTTACGCATTACACTTATCTTAAACTTAAGATGCCCGGTCCATGTGGCATCATCACAGTTAGCGGAAATACAGAGCGTTCCTTACATGCGGAAGAATATGTGGCAGCTCTAGCAGCCGAAGAACTGAACGGCCTTCCCAACCCGAATAAATGATTGGTCGTCAAGACCACGGACATGGTTAGACGTGTCCGGTGCACCACTAGTTGCAGCTGCCCAGATGAACCTGAGCTTGGTCGATGTGGTGCTAGGGGCAGCCTGCATATAAAAGGGTCCGTAGTTCGGCTCGACCCTACTAATATACAATAGATTGAATTCTCATGGTTAATTCAGAATAACCAACTTTTCGCATGAAGTCTTTCACCTGGGTTTTTCCTTTTTTTTACAGATGCTCATCGTGCTACACCCTTCCAGGATACGACATAGCGGAGACAAAGGCACAGACGTGCAGCAGGGCCCCGCTCAAAGGTTTCTTTTTAGATTAAGACCCTGTGTAAACCTTTTTAATGTCTCTTGTTGCTTCACACCCTCCGGGCACTTAACACAACCGAGAGGGATACTGGCGTTATTGGCATTTCGTCGTGATTCCTCTGCATTAACGAAGGACCGGTTTCCTGGTCATGTACATACACGCAGCGTATTCGGATGAACGCGGAAGTACCAGGGGCTATATAGTAGCCCCACCATCAAACTCCTATTGCTAAGTGAAAGTGTTAAAGCTATATAGTCCGATTGCATTGTTTGCCGCGCTATCACCTCCTTAATGGACCAAGACGTTGGATCAAGTGTGATTACGCGCTTTACCGAACACCCCCGCATTATATGCGTGGGGGCTAAAGCCGACGACTGTAAACTTTCAGGTTATATACATACATACATAAACAGCCGCACAGGAGGCACCATAATACTTTATGGGCAAAAGCTTAAAAGCAGCCTTTATAATCAAAATAGCATTGTCTTTACAATCAAGATACATGTCAGTCGAACATGGTACTCTTCGAGCACTGTGCCTCTATTAAACGGGCGCCTTCTAGGACTTCTTCAAAATAGTGCTCGGGCGAGTCCTGGCCTCCGGTCGGACCCCTGGTTGCTATAGCGGTGGCCTCCATCCCTGCCCAGTATGTCTTAACACGGGAAAGGGCCATCCGCATACCCTCTATGCACGCCGACCTCTTTACAGCATCGATATGCACCACAGCACGAAGAAATTGTTGCACTAAACCAAAATAACTATCAGGACTTGGTTCCTTCGGCCATAGATGATCCACGATAGAGTGGGCCGAGCTCCACCATAGACGGCCGAGTTTTAACTCTTCGGCCGTCTTCAGGGCGGCCGCATCACTTCTCCTGGCTTGTTCCTTGGCTCGGGCAAGTTCCGCCCGAAGGGTCTCCACGGCGGCAGCTCCATCTGCAGTCAAAGCATATTATAGATACTAGCATCATGCTGCTCTTAATATTTGCTGACCACCAGAATATACATACCCTGTGCATCGTCAAGCCGCTTGTTCACAAGCGTGATGTCGGCATCCGCCACTTCAACCTGCCGCCTCAATTCGGCAGCAGTCCGGTCAGCCGCCGGACCTTCAGCCGCCTGCACATAAAAGCAGCGGGATCATTACTTGGGACTGTGATCCTCTGTTTGCCGCCTCTAGATGGCAACCAGAGCCTCAGGGGCTACTATCTATATGGAGCACACCTTGCATGTTCGGTACAGCCAAAAATATAAATATTACTTTGCGTACCTCAAAGCCTCTTAGTAGGCTCGTAAAAGCTTCATTTAACCCGCTTTTGGTGAATGAGATCCTGCCAACCACCGTACCCATCAAGATACAATGTGCCTCTGAGATAGTCGCTTGCTCCAAAAGACCCATCCATGTGTCCGGTTGTACACCGGATAGTCCCAGGCTTTTCCTGTTGGTCTCCTCAGGAGATAAGGACCCTGGACTTCGGGCAGCCAAAGAATTACCTGCTGGCCTCTGCGGATCAGGAGAAATCCTCCACGACGACACATCAGGGTCGCCCGTCTCAGGAGGTGGGGAAGCAGGGGGAGGCGTTTCGCTCTCCATCATCTCCAGAAGAAGATCCCCCGAAGAAGAACTTTGTTGAGAAAGGCTATGAGCCGGACTGCAAAACATATGTCTCGGTTGTTATTCTTAGAGAAAAAGCAAGATATATTTATCAAAGTGCCTTTGTTCACTTACGGCTCGGTTGATGGTTGGCCCCCTTGTGGGTGCTGTGCGGCAAGGACGCCCTCCGGGCCAGGGCCCCACATCGAGGTTTCTTCCCTCGTTTGGAAGCCTCCGTTTCCAAACCTTCAGGGGCGCCCCTTTTCTTCCCGTGGGGAGAGGGTATTTTAGATTCACCTCCCCGATCACCCTCCTTTCTGGAGGCACTAATTCCCCCGGTTTGGATGTGTAATGTATGAAGTCCGCTCTCGGCTTCTCTATTCCTCCCTTCATCTTCTCCTGATGGCACTTGATAGGGTGCGTGCTCAAGCATCCTGGTTAGTACTGGGTCCGGCGAGCCTTAAGGAAGGGGGGCTGAACACCTGATCCTCTCCGCCTTTCTTATCCAATCCTGGCCAAGGGCAATTTTCCAGAATAATGTTGTGACAAATATAAAGATGACATGTTTGGTCGTGGAATTACTTACTTGGGTATCTGGACGGTTGCAGTTGAGACCCACATCCTTGATGGTGTCCGGACACTTTATTCGTGATCCAAAGAACAATCCATACATCCCTTCGAGCGTCACGCCAAAGAAGTGTTGAATAGTTCACGGTCCTTCCGGGTTGAACTCCCACATACAGAGAGATCGACGTTGGCATGGAAGGACCCGACGAACTAGCATTACTTGTATTGCTTTGATGAGATTGACATCCCTCTTGAGGAGATCTCGGATGCGGCTTTGCAATGTCAGCACTCCATTCACTGGCCCCCAGTCCAGCCCTTTGTTGACCCATGACGCCAGTTGGGGCAGAGGGCCCAGGCGGAAGGCTGGGGTGACCGCCCATTTTGTACCTCGGGGTGCTATGATGTAGAACCACTCCCGTTGCCATAAGTCGGATACCTCTGGGAAGGAGCCCTTTGGCCATAGGGCGTCGGCATCTTTGCTTATTATAGCGCCTTTGTACTCCGCGTGTCGCCCGTCGATAATCTTCGGCTTCACACTGAAAGTCTTGAGCCATAATCCAAACTGTGGGGTAATGCGGAGGAAGGCCTCACACACGACGATAAATGGCGAGATGTGAAGAATAGAATCTAGAGCTAGATCATGGAAATCTAGCCCATAATGGAACACGAGCCCTTTTACGAAGGGATCAAGACTAAAGCCTAGCCCTCGGAGGAAGTGGAAAGATCGAGTGTAGGGGAAGGGAAGGATCGAGCGTGGAAAGAAAAGGACAGGTCTTGGCCCCTTTATAAAGAGGGTGAATATCATGCGTCCTCCGCGTGGCCGTCTGGAACTTACCTAAAATCGAGGACTCATACTGACAAGCACGGTTGGGTTACCCACACCCGTATGGATGAGAATCCCGTGATAAGGGGAACACGATCTCTGCTTCGACAAGACGTGCCAATAAAACCGCCTCGCAATACGTGCAGTAGCAGGCTGGGAAAAATGGTTTGTAATGACCGGGCCACGGCGTGATGTCACACTATGGGAAGTTGTCAGCAGATTGGATTTGTGGAATATTGTGCTCTCTATGGTGGTATGTGGAAATTGTTTTGCAGAGCCGGACACAATCCTTGTGTTCAAAATCTTCTATGGAGTATTAGGAGAAGGAACTCGCCTTGCAATGCCGAAGACAATTTGCGCGCCGGACTCATCGTCATTGAAGCCAGGTTCAGGGGCTACAGAGGGAGTCCTGGATTAGGGGGACCTCGGACAGCCGGACTATATACTTTGGCCGGACTGTTGGACTATGAAGATACAAGATTGAAGACTTCGTCCCATGTTCGGGTGGGACTCTCCTTTGCGTGGAAGGCAAGCTTGGCAATCCGGATATGTAGATCTCCTTCTCTGTAACCGACTCTGTGCAACCCTAGCTCCCTCTGGTGTCTATTTAAACCGAAGGGTTTAGTCCATAGGACAACAACAATCATAATCATAGGCTAGCTTCTGGGGTTTAGCCTCTATGATCTCGTGGTAGATCAACTCTTGTAATACTCATATCATCAAGATAAATCAAGCAGGAAGTAGGGTATTACCTCCATCGAGAGGGCCCGCCTGTAGTCCGAAGACGGGAGTTTAGAGCCCGTCGGTGTCACGCCCAATATGCGACCCTATCCAAAAGGAACTCGAAGGTCCCACCAAGGATAGACCCGCATATTGAAACGCTTTTGCAAGGTGGATATCATTACATCAACATTACATAATAGATGGGGATACATACAAGAGGCATACAATGCCACATGAATACAACATCACAATACATAAGAGCAAGCAAGCTCAAACGACATCCACCCTGCTAGCCCAGGCTGCCGACCTGGAACCTATCCCCTGATCGAAGAAGCAGAAGAAGAACTCAACGCAAGCAAGCAACACTCTCGCGTCATGATGATCGCAACAACCTGTACCTGCAACTGTTGTTGTAGTAATCTATGAGCCACGAGGACTCAGCAATCCCATTACCATGGGTATCAAGACTAGCAAAGCTTAAAGGGAAAGGAAGGAGTAAAGTGGTGATGCTGCAGCAGCGACTAAGCATATATGGTGGCTAACATACGCAAATAAGAGCGAGAAGAGAGCAAACGGAACGGTCGTGAAGCTAGCAATGATCAAGAAGTGATCCTGAACTCCTACTTACGTCAATCATAACCCAAAGACCGTGTTCACTTCCCGGACTCCGCCGAAAAGAGACCATCACGGCTACACACACGGTTGATGCGTTTAATTCGGATCTGGTGTCAAGTTATCTACAACCGGACATTAACAAATTCCCATCTGCCTATAACCGCAGGCACGGCTTTCGAAAGATTATACCCTGCAGGGGTGTCCCAACTTAGCCCATGACAAGCTCTCGCGATCAACGAAGGATATACCTTCTCCTAGGAAGACCCGATCAGACTCGGAATCCCTGTTTACAAGACATTTCGACAATGGTAAAACAAGACCAACAAAGCCGCCCGAATGTGCCGACAAATCCTGATAGGAGCGGCACATATCTCGTTCTCAGGGCACACCGGATTGTCCAAACTTCCAGTAGGCCAGCCCAGAGTTGCCCCTGGTGGCCACCGGCGTCTGACAGGTTGGACCAACACTCACGATGAGCACTAGCCCGGGGGGATAAAATAAAGTTGACCCTCGAGAGCGCGACTCCCAAGGGAAAAAGGGCTAGGTGAGGTAAATGGTAAAACCAAGGTTGGGCCTTGCTGGAGGAGTTTTATTCAAAGCGAACTGTCAAGGGGGTCCCATAAATCACCCGACCACGTAAGGGACGCAAAATCCGGGAACATAACACCGGTATGACGGAAACTAGGGCGGCAAGAGTGGAACAAAACACCAAGCAAAAGGCCGAGTCTTCCACCCTTTACCAAGTATATAGATGCATTAATAATATAAGAGATATTGTGATATCCCAACCAAAATCCTGTCCACCATGGAGAAATCTTCAACTTCACCTGCAACTAGCAACACTATAAGAGGGCTGAGCAAAGCGGTAACATAGCCAAGCAACGGTTTTCATAGGAAAGGTGTCAAAGGTTAGAGGTTCATGACAATTTGGGATGGCTTGATAAACAGGTGATAGGTAACGCAGCATAGCGATAGAACGAAACAACTAGCATAGCAATGCTAGTAGTGAGATCCAGGGTAGCGGTCATCTTGCCTGAAATCCCGCTAGGAAGAAGAACGAGTCCATGAAGAAGATGAAGCCACGGAGACGAACCAAGCGTAGACGAACGAATCCTCACGATCGCAACGAAATGGGAACTATCGATAAGAAGCACACAACATAGTAAACACACCACACATGAACATGACATGATGCACAACAAACATGATGCATGACAAAGCTACATGAAGCTACTCATGGCAAGAGATGATGCAAACAAGAACAACACATCCAGGCAAGTTTAAATGAGGCCGGGAACAACATATAACACTTCTGGTAAGTCCTCATGTGCAAATTTCGAAGTTGGTCCACATCTGAATAAACCTTATGTTCAAGTTGTTAAACAGCAAGTTAAGATGCACAAAGATGGTCTACACGAGATTCTAGTCAAGTTACATATAAAGTTCAATTAGTTCGGAGCTACGGCCTAGAAGATATGAGCAAAACAAGTTAAACATGGCATTGATGCAAAAATGCACCCAAACATCAAGAAAACACACCAAAACAAGGATGCAACATGATAATATGAAGCTACATGGAAAATCAAGCAAGTTTCATATAGAGCACACTCAAAACGGAGCAACGGTTCAACACACACACACTATACAAGTTTAAAGGACAAGCTGTCCAAAACAACAACTAGGCATATTGCAAGCATCAAAACAACATGCTACAGCATCTCAACATGAAAACAAAAGGCATGGGCGTGATGTACAGGTAAAGCATTACAAAACATGAACACTGAGCTATCTCCAGAAATCACTAGAACATGCTCAAACACACATGGCAAGATTGCAAATAATAACAGTTCAGACTTTGCAGAAAATAACATCAGGTTGCAATGTTTAGAGCTATCAAACAACATGTTACAGAAACTTATCATGGCAAACAAAGGCATGGCATTAATCTACTAAATGCATAGATCAAATGTCCTTTAGTGACCATGAGCCAAAAAGGATCAGAAAATATGATGGCACCCACGTAAACATGGCATGTTATATTACAGATTCAAACATGGCAGGAACAGAATTATGAAGGCATGTAGATGAGCTTGTACCACTCACCATAGAGCAATATATAGCATGGCAAGGCAATCAACAGTAAGAAGGCATGTTTATGAAGCTAAGCATGGCAAGAGCAAGGTCATAGGGTACATGGAACACTAGCAACAATCATGGAAACAACTGAACTTAATGTAAACAGGCTGACAGCAACATTATCAAGCAACTTTGGAGCAAGATAAGAACAAGCTACAGCAGGCTATAAATGCAACCAGGGGCATGGATGGATAGAGCATGACATGTAGAACAAAAGATATTTAATGAACATCTCCATATTATGCATCGAATGATTAGTAGCAACATGTTTACATAGCATCACAAAATAACAGATTCAGCCTAGCAAAACAGCAACAGCGAGTACACTACTTAACAAGCTCGAAACACTCACCACAAGTCATTGCATGACAAGATAAGCATAGCATCATCAAGAAGACATGTTTATGAAACAAACCAAGGCAATAACAAGTTCATAGCATGCAAGGATCAACTATAGCAACCTTGGCCAAATTGAATAACATGTAAAAAATCTGCTAGGAAACATTTTGAAGCAAAAGTAGAGCACGAAAATGACATGCTAGGAGCATGAATGGATAGACAAACATCATATGTTCAAAACATCCTTATTGAAGTATCTCAAAATATGCATGGATCTCTCTGAAGCAACAAGTTTACATGGCATCAAAATAACAGCAGAACAGGGACTAAAATCAGTAACATCACGAAGCCTAGTTTGCATGCTTGTGCTAGTCACCACATTGATCACAAAAATACATGGTAAGCACATCTGTAAAGAAGACATGGCATAGATCAAAACACATGTAGACATCAACCTCATAGGATGCGCACATCAATCATAGCAAAAATGACAAAAGAGCTCGTTCTGTTAACAGACAGCAGACAACATCATGAAGCACTCTTGCAACAAAGATTCAGGCATCTAGATGATCTCAAATGAATATGATGCAATGGAATGAAATGATGTACTCGTTGATACAAACAATTGGACATATTACACGCACGAAACGGAGCTAAGGATGCAGAGATACAATGCGATGAAAATGGCATGATAATGTCAAAAATTACAGGGACAGTGGAATTTCAGAGGGGGAAAAGTCAACCTTCGGGCTGGATCTGGAGATCGCGGAGACGGGGCGGCAGCTCGCCGGAAGGGGAGGCGGCCGGAGGACGAGGGAGAGGCCGGGAGGAGCGCGGGACGGCCGGAGGAGGCGGATCCGGGACGGCGCGGTTGCCGGTGAGGCATGGGACGCCGGGGAGCGGCAGCAGGCGGAGGCGCGGCGAGCTCGCCGGAGCTCGAGGTCGAGGAGGAGCGCGGCCGCCGGAGGAGCGAGGGCGGCACCGTGGCGGACGACGGGCGGCGGGGATCGGGCAG
>NC_041387.1:395237322-395243842 GCF_002162155.2 Triticum dicoccoides | reverse complement strand
GCGGCGGCGGCGCTCGGGCCCGAGGCGGCCCGGTACGGGCTCGCGATTGGCCGAGCAGGCCCGCGGTGGAGACTGCGGCAGGGAGCTGACGTGGTGGCGCGCGATTCGCCCAGGAACGGCAGCGGACGTGTCTGGTCCGGTCCGGACATGTCCGGCGCGGCGTGGAGGGGAAAATTAGGGTTTCGGGGGGATTTGATCCGCGAATTTCGGGGGAGGGGCATATTTATAGGTAGAGGGAGCTAGGAGAGTCCAAATAAGGAGCGGTTTTCGGCCACGCGATCGTGATCGAACGACTGAGAGCATGGAGGGGAGCTTGCTGGGTTTTGGGCCACTTTGGAAGGGGTGTTGGGCTGCAAAGAGAAAGGGGCTCCGGGCTACGCGGTTAACCGTTGGAGTATCAAACGGACTCCAAATGGCACGAAACTTGACAGGCGGTCTACCGGTGGTATACAAAGGCCTCTTGGCAAGACTCGGTCCATTCCGAGAAAGTTTAACACCCACTCACAACGAGAGGCAAAAGGGGAACGCCGGAGGGCATAGGAGCGCCGGATTGCAAAACGGACAACGGGGAAAAGGCTCGGATGCATGAGACGAACACATATGCAAAATGAAATGCACATGATGACATTATAAAATGCAACACGCAAGCAAATGACATGGAAACGACGGCGAATAACTGAAGGACACCTGGCGCATCGGATCCGGGTCGTTACAACACTCCTCCACTAACAAGAGATCTCGTCCCAAGATCTTAGGACCGAGACGGAAGGGAAAAAGGGATGAGGTGAAGCAAGAACTGAAGAGAAGAAGCAAAGAATCGAGAGCACTCGAGAATAAGAGAGGAACAACGAGAATTACGAGAATCTAAAGCTCACGGAATCAGATAGACTATGAAATCACTCTGGTTAGAATGAGATTAGAAACGAATAAGACTGAAAGGATTTAGGCAGCACTCCGGTTGAAAATGGAAGGAAAAGAACATGAACTTCACAAGATGGAATGACACTTGAACTCCTCCAACAAAATCTTGATGAACTCTTGAAGAAATGATTAAATCATGAAGAACCACCATGAAGAACTCCGTTGACAAAAGGATGATAAGATAGAATGAAGGATGAAAGAATAAGGCTAAAACCTTGCGGTGATTTAGATGGAGCTTTCGACGAGATGGCCGAAGAAATTTGAACTCCGAAAAAGAAAAGATGAAAACACTTGGAACTAGAATTTATTCATTAAGAACAAACTCCGAAGGAAAGATACTCACTTGGATGAAATAAGAATAAGATTTATTTTATGCTTATCCTTCATCAAATTAAATTGATGACAAGCAAAGGATTTTGCATACTACTTATTCTTCTTGAAAAGGATTGAGAAGTGACATATCACAAACTTGAGAAGGTCTTCATGAACCACCGGTAGGATTGAAAAGAACAAATGGATTAAAAATGATAATCAAGGAAAAAGAATCTTGAACGAACCACCGTAAGAATTCGAAAATGACTGACGAAAGAGAATGAATCACCGGGAAGAATTAGAAGAACCAATATGCTTGAGGGAATTTAGATGCAAAAGAACAAAGAGATCATGAGCTGATTAAAGAGCACTTGAATGAAGCACCGGGATAAATGGAGAAAGAAAACTGGAATGATGGCCTCCGGTGAAAAGAAACAGAAATCAACTTCTGACATACTCCAGATGGGTAAGAAAAGAAAATCTGATGAATGGAATAATTTGAGAGGATAAAATGAAGCTAGAACCATGAATCTTCGAGAGGACGGACAAGGTTTAAGAGGAACTCTTCTTCGATCTTCAAATGACGACGAGAAACAACACCAACAATACTGAGGTACTCCGGTAGAAAGAAAAGCAGAGAGGTTGAGCCAACAATGAAATGATTTGAAATCAATCTTGGAAAGGCATCTGACTGATGAAATTCATTCTTACGTCAGACTCCGAAAAGAATTTGGGAGTAACTCCGGGGGAATTAGAAGAGTCAGGTAAGATCCTGGAAAAAACCTGTGGGTTAGGGCCCACTGAAATAGAACACCGTTGGAAAGGGATGTTGAATAGGTAGATGATGCACCAGAACAATTGAAATATTTGAATGAGGTGATAACCTCGAATTAATTGAAACACGGACGTATCTTCTGAGATGTCTTGCGAACTCCGGAATGATTGAATGACGAGAGGCAAACGAGCAGGGAAAACACTTGAGCTGATGGAAAGAATATGATCAATCCGAAAAACATGAATTGAGTCCACCGGAGAAGAAAAAGAGATGAAGAATGTCAAACGAGACGAGAATTTACCGGTTGAAATGATTTATGAAAGACTGAAGAGGCTCCGCACGAGTGAGATAGATGGTCGAGAGAGATTCAGACTCCGGGAAGAAAAAGGGTGGGAGGGCAGGAAAACAAAGGCAACTTGGAAGGGGAAAATGACGAATATCTTGAAGAGAAAACACCGGTTGAAATCATTAAGGAAAGAAAGCAAAGGCTTCGCACGAGTAGAATGGATACTCTATTACGGACTCCGGTTCTGAGAAGAAGAACATGGAGGGCGGGTGGGAAAATAAGACAACTGAGGATTGAACTTGGCAAAGGCGAAGAGGCTCGAATCAACTTGACGAGAAATGCACCGGATCTGAGAACCGACGACCGGAAAACCAACTGCGTGATCCTAAAGAAAATTTGAAGGGGAAGAGGAGTAATTCAAAACACCTACGTCAACGTTCCTTACCAGAGCGACGAAGGGGCTGAGGAGTAAAAGAATTCCTACTCTCCAATATAACTAGACTTAGAAATCAGTTTTCTTCTAGACTCAACAACTGCCAAACTACACGATCAATCAAGGGGGCTCCTAGGGTCAGTCGAGGCTCTGATACCAACTTGTCACGCCCAATATGCGACCCTATCCAAAAGGAACTCGAAGGTCCCACCAAGGATAGACCCGCATATTGAAACGCTTTTGCTAGGTGGATATCATTACATCAACATTACATAATAGATGGGGATACATAAAAGAGGCATACAATGCCACATGAATACAACATCACAATACATAAGAGCAACATCCGACAACGGATGAAACACAAACAGAAGCTCAAACGACATCCACCCTGCTAGCCCAGGATGCCGACCTGGAACCTATCCCCTGATCGAAGAAGCAGAAGAAGAACTCAACGCAAGCAAGCATCGCTCTCGCGTCATGATCATCGCAACAACCTGAACCTACAACTGTTGTTGTAGTAATCTGTGAGCCACGAGGACTCAGCAATCCCATTATCATGGGTATCAAGACTAGCAAAGCTTAAAGGGAAAGGAAGGGGTAAAGTGGTGAGGCTGCAGCAGTGACTAAGCATATATGGTGGCTAACATACGCAAATAAGAATGAGAAGAGAGCAAACGGAACGGTTGTGAAGCTAGCAATGATCAAGAAGTGATCCTGAACTCCTACTTACGTCAATCATAACCCAAATACCGTGTTCACTTCCCGGACTCCGCCAAAAAGAGACCATCACGGCTACACATACGGTTGATGCGTTTTAATTCGGATCTGGTGTCAAGTTATCTACAACCGGACATTAACAAATTCCCATCTGCCTATAACCGTAGGCACGGCTTTCTCAAAGATTATACCCTGCAGGGATGTCCCAACTTAGCCCATGACAAGCTCTCGCGATCAACGAAGGATATACCTTCTCCCAGGAAGACCCGATCAGACTCGGAATCCCGGTTTACAAGACATTTCGACAATGGTAAAACAAGACCAGCAAAGCCGCTCGAATGTGCCGACAAATCCTGATAGGAGCTGCACATATCTCGTTCTCAGGGCACACCGGATTGTCCAAACTTCCGGTAGGCTAGCCCAGAGTTGCCCCTGGTGGCCACCGGCGGCTGACAGGTTGGACCAACACTCACGACGAGCACTGGCCCGGGGGGGATAAAATAAAGATGACCCTTGAGAGCGCGACTCCCAAGGGAAAAAGGGCTAGGTGAGGGAAATGGTAAAACCAAGGTTGGGCCTTGCTGGAGGAGTTTTATTCAAAGCGAACTGTCAAGGGGGTCCCATAATTCACCCGACCGTGTAGGGAACGCAAAATCCGGGAACATAACACCGGTATGACGAAAACTAGGGCGGCAAGAGTGGAACAAAACACAAGGCAAAAGGCCGAGTCTTCCACCCTTTACCAAGTATATAGATGCATTAATAATATAAGAGATATTGTGATATCCCAACCAAAATCCTGTCCACCATGGAGAAATCTTCAACTTCACCTGCAACTAGCAACGCTATAAGAGGGCTGAGCAACGTGGTAACATAGCCAAGCAACAATTTGCATAGGAAAGGTGTCAAAGGTTAGAGGTTCATGGCAATTTGGGATGGCTTGATAAACAGGTGATAGGTAACACAGCATAGCGATAGAACGAAACAACTAGCATAGAAATGATAATAGTGAGATCCAGGGTAGCGGTCATCTTGCCTGAAATCCCGCTAGGAAGAAGAACGAGTCCATGAAGAAGATGAAGCCACGGAGACGAACGAATCCTCACGATCGCAACGAAATGGGAACTATCGATAAGAAGCACACAACATAGTAAACACACCACACATGAACAAGACATGATGCACAACAAACATGATGCATGACAAAGCTACATGAAGCTACTCATGGCAAGAGATGATGCAAACAAGAACAACACATCCAGGCAAGTTTAAATGAGGCCGGGAACAACATATAACACTTCTGGTAAGTCCTCATGTGCAAATTTCGAAGTTGGTCCACATCTGAATAAACCTTATGTTCAAGTTGTTAAACAGCAAGTTAAGATGCACAAAGATGGTCTACACGAGATTCTAGTCAAGTTACAGAAAGTTTAGAGCTATCAAACAACATGTTACAGAAACTTATCATGGCAAACAAAGGCATGGCATTAATCTACTAAATGCATAGATCAAATGTCCTTTAGTGACCATGAGCCAAAAAGGATCAGAAAATATGATGGCACCCACGTAAACATGGCAAGTTATATTACAGATTCAAACATGGCAGGAACAGAATTACGAAGGCATGTAGATGAGCTTGTACCACTCACCACAGAGCAATATATAGCATGGCATGTCAACCAACAGTAAGGAGGCATGTTTATGAAGCTAAGCATGGCAAGAGAAAGGTCATAGGGTACATGGAACACTAGCAACAGTCATGGAAACAACTGAACTTAATGTAAACAGGCTGACAGCAACATTATCAAGCAACTTTGGAGCAAGATATGAACAAGCTACAGCAGGCTATAAATGCACCCAGGGGCATGGATGGATAGAGCATGACATGTAGAACAAAAGATATTTAATGAACATCTCCAGATTATGCATAGAATGATTAGTAGCAACATGTTTACATAGCATCACGAAATAACAGATTCAGCCTAGCAAAACAGCAACAGCAAGTACACTACTTAACAAGCTCGAAACACTCACCACAAGTCATTGCATGACAAGATAAGCATAGCATCATCAAGAAGACATGTTTATGAAACAAACCAAGGCAAGAACAAGTTCATAGCATGCAAGGATCAACTATAGCAACCTTGGCCAAATTGAATAACATGTAAACAATCTACCAGGAAACATTCTGAAGCAAAAGTAGAGCACGAAAATGACATTCTAGACTAGTACGTAATTGCAACCAGGAGCATGAATGGATAGACAAACACGATATGTTCAAAACATCCTTACTGAAGTATCTCAAAATATGCACGGATCTCTTTGAAGCAACAAGTTTACATGGCATCAAAATAACAGCAGAACAGGGACTAAAATCAGTAACATCAGGAAGCCTAGTTTGCATGCTTGTGCTAGTCACCACATTGATCACAAAAATACATGGTAAGCACCTCTATAAAGAAGACATGACATAGATCAAAACACATGTAGACATCAACCTCATAGGATGCACACATCAATCATAGCAAAAATGACAAAAGAGCTCGTTCTGTTAACAGACAGCAGACAACATCATGAAGCACTCTTGCAACGAAGATTCAGGTATCTAGATGACCTCAAATGAATATGATGCAATGGAATGAAATGATGTACTCGTTGATACGAACAATTGGACATATTACACGCGTGAAACGGAGCTACGGATGCAGAGATACAATGCGATGACCATGGCATGATAATGTCAAAAATTACGAAGACTTGGTGGAATTTCAGAGGGGGAAAAGTCAACCTTCGGGCTGGATCTGGAGATCGCCGGAGACGGGGCGGCAGCTCGCCGGAGAAGAAGGGGAGGCGGCCGGAGGACGAGGGAGAGGTCGGGAGGAGCGCGGGACGGCCGGAGGAGGCGGATCCGGGACAGCGCGGTTGCTGGGGAGGCGCGGGACGCCGGGGAGCGGCAGCGGGCGGAGGCATGGTGAGCTCGCCGGAGCTCGGGGTCGAGGAGGAGCGTGGCCGCCGAGGAGCGAGGGCGGCGCCGTGGCGGACGACGGGCGGCGGGGATCGGGCGGCGCCGCGG
>NC_041387.1:395209024-395236834 GCF_002162155.2 Triticum dicoccoides | reverse complement strand
GCGGCGGGCACCGCGGGGCGGCGGCGCAGCCGGAGGGGACGCACGGCACGCGAGACCGGTGAGGACGGCGGCGAGGGCACCGCGGCGGCGGCGGGACGGGCCGCGGCGGCGGCGCTCGGGCCTGAGGCGGCCCGGGACGGGCTCGCAATGGGCCGAGCGGGCCTGCGGTGGAGACGGCGGCGGGGAGCTGACGTGGCGGCGCGCGATTCGCCCAGGAACGGCGGCGGACGTGTCCGGTCCGGTCCAGACATGTCCTGCGCGGTGCGGAGGGGAAAATTAGGGTTTCGGGGGGATTTGATCCGCGAATTTCGGGGGAGGGGCATATTTATAGGTAGAGGGAGCTAGGAGAGTCCAAATGAGGAGCGGTTTTCGGCCACACGATTGTGATCGAACGACCGAGAGCATGGAGGGGAGCTTGCTGGGTTTTGGGCCACTTTGGAAGGGCTCTTGGGCTGCAAAGAGAAAGGGGCTTCGGGCTACGCGGTTAACCATTGGAGTATCAAACGGACTCCAAATGGCACGAAACTTGACAGGCGGTCTACCGGTGCTATACCAAGGCCGCTTGGCAAGACTCGGTCCATTCCGAGAAAGTTTAACACCCACTCACAACGAGAGGCAAAAGGGGAACGCCGGAGGGCATAGGAGCGCCGGATTGCAAAACGGACAACGGGGAAAAGGCTCGGATGCATGAGACGAACACGTATGCAAAATGAAATGCACATGATGACATGATAAAATGCAACACGCAAGCAAATGACATGGCAACGACGGCGAATAACCGAAGGACACCTGGCGCATCGGATCCGGGGCGTTACAGCCGGACTCTTCACAACCATAGAGCTCAACACCAGAGATACGGGGGGGGGGGGGTCGTTTACCGGCAGGCCCGAAATCACTGCTGGCTCCCTCTATCATCATCGAGCCTGACTGACCTCCGTGCACAGCTCCGAACTCTCGAGGTCTGTGTTATACTAGCGCGGCCAGGGAACTCCATCCCCGCTCCGCTCCATGGATTCTCGCTTCCCTGTCCGTACCTCGCCCTTAAACGAGGCTCTGGACTTAATGCGATCTCTCGCCATTATAGAAGGATCTCTACCGAACTATGCCCAGCCCACACTAGGGGCTGAGAGCAGGGAATTTTACGTCCCACCTACCACCCACTTCATAGCCACTATCGAGGATTTAACCGACATGCTTGACTACGCCTCCGAAGACATCCGCGGTGTCGGCGTCCTGGATTCGGGGGTATCTAGCCATGCCTGCCTGCGGCCCACCACGTGGCTTCATCGACGGCCTGGTACGGCCCAGCTTGAACACCAACACCGCAAGACCCTCGCGACGGGCCAAGCCTCATGAGGGGGACGACGCCGAGACCCCTGAAGGAAGTGGCCTCCTCAGGAGGGCTCCTAAGGGGCAGAGAGTTCTATGCAAGCTACCTCACGAGGTTCAGCTGATGCGAGCCATGACGACCAAGGCCAGACGGGTGCCAGGCGGGTGTAGAGTGCAGGTTTCCTCTTTGGTGCAAGGGAGGCAAGCCATAGGCGCGTAGTACCGAGGATTCAGCCAAAGGTTTCCATTCTGGTGCAACAAGACCAAGACCGCAAGGACGGCAGGACGAAGGTCATCACCGAGCCCACCGCAGCGTCACGACCAGAGGCTTTCACAGGAGGAGACTACTTTTGTCACGATAGACTGTACTACTTTCCCCTTTCAAATCCCGCCGTTGTGGGATCCCTTCGTGCTCATATTTGGGAAGAGGACCAAGGCCACTATATATAGGACTTAGCCACCACAATAAAGAGGGACCGAAATCAGAACAAGTAGAGCACCACACCAGCTCAAGAACACCTCACCCCCTGAGGCTTGTTCATCCACTGTACTAGTTCATCCATAGCCCCTTGAGGCAATGCACCATACCACAATGGATTAGGGTATTACAGCACAACGGTGGCCCGAACCAGTATAAATCTCTGTGTCTTTGTGTCTCTTCAAGCTCGACGTGCTAGGCTAGGAGTATCGCGAGTAGGCAGGCAGGGCAGGTTGAGATCTCCGCACGCACCCCAGAGTTCGAACCTCTCAAGGGTTGCCGGATCCCTAAATCCGACATTTGGCGCGCAAGGTAGGGGTGCATCGGATCCTCTCTTTCGTTGTTCGATCTGCCACCGTTCCGACACCTCCAGGGCCGACACGCACAGGGCTCGCGCTGAGCGTCGGGCTGTGGTCGCCGCCCGTGTTGCTCAGACGGCTCCGACGGGTGATACCTATGCCCGCCGCGCTCCCTCTCCGGTGGCCAACGCCGCCATGGGCCCTGCCGGCCACGAGCAGCAAGCTTCATCGCTGCACCCATCAGTGCGCCGTGACGGCCGCACCACTACTCCGTCACTGACCCCAGCAGCTTCGTTATCCCACGTGCACCGCGGCCAGGTGGACGCGCATGCCGCTCTGCTCACGGTGCGGGAGCTACTTCTCTATCGTCCGGTGGGTGATCTCTACGAGGAGTGGCTCGAGAGGATCGCCGAGCTCATCAACGTCGCGCACAGGGGCTCCAATGGACCGGCTCACTCACTGCCTCAGCAACCACCTGCAGCGGCCAACATCGCGGACGGGGCTCCTCCTCCACCTCCGGCCCGGGGCACCATCATCGAGACGAGGCGTATGGCTCCACGGCGTGACCCTCAGTGCCCGGCGCCGGCTCAGGATGACATGAGCTGCCAGGTGGTGCAACATCCCCAAGGAGAAGCATGCGTGCTTCCAGCACCCCAGCACCAGGCCCGCGCACCGCCACAGGAGGTGGCGGTGCGCATGCACCAAGACCATGTTCCACCCCCTCGACGACCTCCGGTGGCCACGGCAGGATGTCGCGCTTTCACTACGAAGCTCTGCAACACCGTCTGGCCCAGCAAGTTCAAGCCTGACCTGCCTCCACGCTACGACAACACTGCAGACCCCGCCGAGTTCCTATAGCTCTACGAGCTGAGCATCAAGGCGGCCAACGGCGATGAGAAGATCATGGCAAACTGGTTCCCGATGGCCCTCAAGGACGGCGCGCGTTCTTGGCTCCTAAACCTGACCGAGGGGTCGGTTTCTTCCTGGGAGGAGATGCGCAGCCGCTTCATCGCCAACTTCCAGTGCACTCTCGACTGTCCGCTGGCCGCGGGCGACCTGCGCCGCATCAAGAAGCAACCTGGAGAGACCCTTCATAAGTATATCCAGTGCTTCAACAATGTTTGCCTAAAGATTCCCAAGGTTTCTAACGAGGACATCATCTCTGTGTTCACCGATGGCGTCCGTGATGTAAATATGAAGGAGGAGCTAGCCATCAACGAGGATCTCTGCACCGCTTTGGAGATGTTCAACATGGCGAACAAGTGTGCAAGGGCTGAGGAGGGACGCCTCTCCCTCCTCGAGCTCCTTGATGCTGACCCAGAAGACAAGAAGACCAAGACCAAGGACACGAACTGCAAGGGGCCAGCCATGCTTGCAGCTGAGCCAGAGACCAAGCACGACTGCGACCACCCCGCGTCATCCAAGGGCAAGCGGCCATTCTGCTCCTTGCACAACGTCTACAGCCACAACACCAGTGACTGCCAGGAGCTCAGGGCTCTACGTGATGTGTGCCTCGGTCGATGCCCCAAGCGCAACAATCGAGGCTATGTTCGTGGTGGTGGCCGAGGTGGAGTACGCTGGGATGGACGCGACCGCCGTCAGGAGTGGCGCAACCAGCCTCGCGAGGGCCGCTGCTAGGACCAGCCTCGTGAGGGCAACTGGAGGGAGCAGCCTCGGGAAGACCGCCCTCAGGGCAACACAGCTTTGTCTCCTCTGCCTCCACCTCCAAGAAGGAACGATGATCACCACCAGGACGAGGGGGATCGGGGCTTCCAGGAGCCTCGGGCCATTTCCTGCATCTTGGGCGGCTCACAGGCCCCGTCTTCCCACCGTGTCTTCAAGCAGTTTGCGCGCGAGGTGAATGAAGTGCTCCCCAAGCCTGAAGCAACTTGCCCACTCAAGTGGTCAAAGTGCGCCATCACCTTCGACTCCTTAGACCGGCTCAAGTGCGCGGCCACTGCTGGCACGCTCCCCCTGCTCTGCTCCCCCGTCATCAGCAACGTGACTGTCACTGAGGGAGTCCTTGATTAGGGGGTGTCCGGATAGCCGAACTATCACCGTTGGCCGGACTCCTGGACTATGAAGATACAAGATTGAAGACTTCGTCCCGTGTCCGGATGGGACTTTCCTTGGCGTGGAAGGCAAGCTTGGCAATACGGATATGTAGATCTCCTACCATTGTAACCGACTCTTTGTAACCCTAACCCTCTCCGGTGTCTATATAAACCGGAGGGTTTTAGTCCGTAGGACGAACAACAATCATACCATAGGCTAGCTTCTAGGGTTTAGCCTCTTTGATCTCGTGGTAGATCTACTCTTGTACTACCCATATCATCAATATCAATCAAGCAGGAGTAGGGTTTTACCTCCATCGAGAGGGCCCGAACCTAGGTAAAAACATCGTGTCCCTTGTCTCCTGTTACCATCCGCCTAGACGCACAGTTCGGGACCCCCTACCCGAGATCCGCCGGTTTTGACACCGACATTGGTGCTTTCATTGAGAGTTCCTCTGTGTCATCACCTTTAGGCCCGATGGCTCCTTCGATCATCAACAACGACGCGGTCCAGGGTGAGACTTTTTTCCCCGGACAGATCTTCGTATTCGGCGGCTTTGCACTACGGGCCAATTCACTTGGCCATCTGGAGCAGATCGAAAGCTACGCCCCTGGCCATCAGGTCAGATTTGGGAGTTTTAACTACACGGCTGACATCCGCGGAGACTTGATCTTCGATGGATTCGAGCCACAGCCAAGCCTGCCGCACTGTCTCGATGGGTATGGTCTAGCTCTGCCGTCGAACAGTGCCCTCGAGGCCGCACCAGCATCCGCTCCGACCCTTAGCTCGGAGCCGACTTCGCCGATCGAGGACGAGAGGCTGGACACCGCCTCGGGGGCTACGATCTCTACGGCGATTGAGCCGAACACCATCCCTGTCCTTTGCAAAGCCCGTGACTCCAAGGTGCCAGACTCCTCTCCGGACTCCGAACCTCCCGCGCCCCTGCCAATCAAATCCGATTGGGCGCCGGTTATGGAGTTCACTGCCACGGACATCTTTCAACACTCGCCCTTTGGCGACATCCTGAATTCACTAAAGTCTCTCACTTTATCAGGAGAGCGCTAGCCGGACTATGATCAGGAACGTTGGGATGCGGACGACGATGAAATTAAACGCTCACCCACCACCCACTTTGTAGCCACTATCGATGATTTAACCGACATGCTCGACTTCAACTCTGAAGACATCGAATGTATGGACGACGATGCAGGAGACAACCAAGAACCAGCGCCTACAGGGCACTGGAAGGCAACCTTGTCATACGACATATACATGGTGGACACCCCAAAAGATGGGAATGGCAATGGAACAGCGGAGGACGACCCCTCCAAGAAACAGCCCAGGCGTTGGCGTCAGCGGCGCCGCTCTAAATCCCGCCACAGCGAAAATGGTGATTCCGGCACGGGAGATAATAACACCCCGGACAGTGCCGAAGACAACCCCCTCCAGCAGGATTCAGCACAGGAGGAGGGAGAAGCCAGCCCTCATGATAATTACATGCCTCCTTCCGAAGATGAAGCAAGCCTCGACGACGACGAATTTGTCGTGCCCGAGGATCCCGTCGAACAAGAGTGTTTCAAGCACAGGCTTATGGCCACGGCAAGCAGCCTTAAGAAAAAGCAGCAGCAGCTTAGAGCTAACCAAGACTTGCTAGCTGACAGATGGACCGAAGTCCTTGCAGCCAAAGAGTACAAACTCGATCGCCCCTCCAAGAGCTACCCAAAACGCAGGCTACTACCCCAATTAGAGGAGGAAGCACCCAAACCTATATCACCAGCGCATGACGCGGCCGACTGGCCACCTCGTGGCCGCGACAAAGAGGCCTCTAGGCCTTCCACTAAAGCCGCACACCGGCGTCGCTCGAAAAGTACAAAGCCACAGGGAAATGCGCCAGACTTTCGAGACATATTGGAGGACAAGGCAAGGCAAATAAGATTGATCTATGGATCGCGTGGGCGCCCCACGACACGTGATGACAACCGTCACATCGGATACAACAATTCCGGCCGGGCCGAACACAGTAGACAAAGCTCATTTGAGTTGCGTCGTGACATAGCCCAATACAGAGGCGCCGCACACCCACTATGCTTCACAGACAAAGTAATGGATCATCAAATCCCCGAGGGTTTCAAACCCGTAAACATTGAATCATACGACGGCACGACAAATCCCGCGGTTTGGATAGAGGACTATCTCCTTCACATCCACATGGCCCGCGGCGATGATCTACACGCCATCAAATACCTCCCACTCAAGCTTAAAGGACCAGCTCGGCATTGGCTAAACAGCTTGCCAGCAGAATCAATTGGTTGTTGGGAAGACCTGGAAGCCGCATTCCTTGATAACTTCCAGGGCACATATGTGCGACCACGAGACGCCGATACCCTAAGCCAAATAATTCAGCAGCCAGATGAATCGGCCATACAATTCTGGACACGGTTCTTAACCAAGAAAAATCAAATCGTTGACTGTCCGGATGCAGAGGCCCTTGCAGCCTTCAAACATAACATCCGCGACGAGTGGCTTGCCCGGCACCTAGGACAGGAAAAGCCGAAATCCATGGCAGCCCTCACATCACTCATGACCCGCTTCTGCGCGGGAGAGGACAGCTGGCTAGCTCGCAGTAACAACCTAACCAAAAACCCTGGTAGTTCGGATACCAAGGACAACAATGGCAGGTCGCGTCGCAACAAGCACAAGCACCGCATTAACGGCGATAATGCTGAAGATACGGCAGTCAATGCCGGATTCAGAGGCTCTAAACCCGGTCAGCGGAAAAAGCCGTTCAAAAGAAATAATCAAGGCCCGTCCAATTTGGACCGAATACTCGATCGCTTGTGCGAGATACATGGCACCCCCGAAAAACCAGCCAACCACACCTACAGGGATTGTTGGGTGTTTAAGCAGGCAGGCAAGTTAAATGCCGCAAACAATGACAAGGGGCTGCATAGCGATCACGAGGAGGAGCCCCGGCCGCCAAACAATAGAGGACAGAAGGGCTTCCCCACAAGTGTGGACGGTGAACATGATGTACGCAACCCACATACCCAAAAGGGAGCGGAAGTGTCCACTAAGGGACGTATATGCGATGGAGCCAGTCGCCCCAAAGTTCAAACCGTGGTCCTCCTGCCCGATCACCTTTGATCGAAGGGACCACCCCACTAGTGTCTGCCATGGCGAATTCGTCGCATTGGTTCTTGACCTAATCGTTGACGGATTTCACCTCACTAGAGTCCTGATGGACGGCGGCAGCAGCCTGGACCTGATTTACCAGGATACAGTGTGCAAATGGGCATAGACCTCTCAAGGATTAAACCCACAAAAATGACCTTTAAAGGCGTCATACCAGGTGTAGAGGCCAACTGTACAGGCTCAGTTACACTTGAAGTGGTCTTCGGATCCCCGGATAACTTCCGAAGTGAGGAATTAATCTTCGACATAGTCCCGTTCCACAGTGGCTATCACGCACTGCTCGGACGAACCACATTTGCAAAGTTCTATGCGGTGCCGCACTATGCATACCTTAAGCACAAGATGCCAGGCCCTTGAGGAGTAATCACGGTCAATGGAAACACCGAACGCTCTCTCCCAACGGAGGATCATACGGCGGCCCTCGCGGCGGAAGTACAAAGCAGCCTCTTCAGGCAATTCTCGAGTCCGACTACTAAATGTCCGGACACCGTCAAGCGCGCCCGGAGTAACCTACAACAAGACCGCCTGGCACATTCCGAGAACGCGTAGCAATGCGGCCCCAACCCCAGCCCTCGCGAAATCGCGAGACCAGTACCGCGCGTACATAACTACGCTCTGGAGATACCACGGGCATAGGGGGAGGGGCACGACCACGGCATGCCCAGAGTGCGGCTCAACCGCACCAGGGGCTCCCAAGTGTGTCATTCTTTTTTTTTCTTATTCTCAGGACTCCGTTTTCCAGAAGCCCTGTCTGGCAGTAGAATCGCTGAACTCACGATGCAACAGCCAGGGAAGCAGAAAAGCTACGTCGAGTGTCCAGGTGGTCTCTATTTACGAGCAGTATACCTGTTTTACATACCATCCCACAGCCTACCCCTGGAGGGGGACATGTTAAATAGTCCCATCCCTTGCTTATCGCACTATTTGTATCATTCTGCTTTCATTGCAGTATCTTTTGAATAAACAATACATAGCTTCTGCTTATTATTGCATTCCTTTTTTTCCCATAAATGTTCATCTATGACATGTTGCACCCGTACAACTTGGTACGGTCAATACACCAGGGGCTTAAGTACCCCAAAACATGGTGTGACAAGTCCGAACACTTTCACAAGTGCGGCACCCCGAACTTATAGCATTATATGCATCGGCTCTGAATCATGTCTTGGGTCAATAGTTGGGTTTGCCCGGCTCCCATGTTTTGGTACCTTACGTTTCGTTATATTGGCTAAGGTAGCGCTGGGAGAGCCACTACGATTGTGCCCCGGTTGAGCTGGGTTAAGCACCTCAGTGGAGAAAGCTAAAACTGGCCGTCATGATAGGGCGAGAGCCGGTCGCTGTTCGAGAGGTTTTTCGGGTCCCTAAAGACTCATGCCACTTAGAGCGAGGAGTCGGCATTGTCCGGACAAGGCGTGGATAGCGCCCTGAACTCAGTCTTGCGAATACCAGGGGCTTCGCTGAAATTTAAAATTATAGAATTCTATGGCTAAGTGAGAGTGTTCAAGCATTATAGTCCGGTTGCCTCGTTCGTCGTGTTGAACGCCTCCCTCGTAGGACCCAAGAATGGGAACAAGAGCGCTCAAGTTTATCCCGAACACCCCAACACTTGTGGCATGGGGGCTGAAGCCAACGACTCGCCATCTCTCAAATTTGATAAACGGCCACACAAAAGGTAATATTTTAAATTAACAAGCGTTGCTTAGCGCATATGAACAAAGTTTTCAGCGTACAGGATAACAAATGCGAGTCTACTGAAAAATTACATCTTTAGAGCATTCACCCGCTATAAGGCGGGAACCCTTCAGGACACCCTCATAGTACATCTCGGGCTTGCGATACTCCTTGCCCGGCAGTGGCATGTCCGTCACAAGTTCTCGGCGTCCATCTTGCCCCAGTGCACTTTAGAACGGGCAAGGGGCCGACGGGCACCTTCAATGCAGACGGAACGCTTGACGACTTCAATCCATGGACAGGCGTCCACCAGCCGCCGCACCAGACCGAAGTAGCTCCCAGGCATGGCTTCTTTAGGCCACAGCCGAACTATGAGGCCCTTCATGGCCTGTTCGTCCACTTTGTGGAGCTCGACCAGCTGCTTCAGCTGGTCGCTCAGGGGCACCGGATGTCTGTCCTCAGCATATTGAGACCAGAACACCTTTTCCGTCGAGCTCCCCTCCTCGGCTCGGTACAACGCGGCAGCATCGGACACACTACAGGGCAGATCTGCGAATGCTCCTGGAGAGCTCCGAATTCGGGTAAGTAACAGATAATTCACTTTTACATGCTTGCTTTGCATGAAGAATGCCTTACCCGCCGCTATCTTTTTTATCACCTCAATCTCCTGAAGGGCCTTCTGGGCCTCGGCCTTAGCGGCTTTGGCACTCTCAAGAACCAAGGCGAGCTCGGACTCTCGAGTCTTCGAGTCACGCTCCAAGCCCTCGTGTTTTTCCACGAGAGCCTGGAGCTCTTGCTGCACCTCCGCCACCCGCGCCTCCTGCTTCGCGGCTGCACTGTTTTTGGCCTTGGACACCGCTTCCTTCAGGGTCGCCACCTCATTCGTGGCCCCTACAATACTCATGTTATTCCTGTCATTTTTTGCAACCAAATCCTTTCTATAAGGTATTACTTTAATAAGGTATTACTTACCTTCCTTGTCCTCGAGCTGCTTCTTGGCAAGGCCGAGCTCGTTCTCGGACAGCTAGAGGCTCTGCTTCAATGCATTGACCTCTGCAGTCAGTGCGGCAGAGGTCAGCAGCGCAGCCTGCACTCCCAGATTGACATATTTATGTTAGACTCCTGTGTATATCTTTTTAGATCCTCAGCTCGGCTTTTCTTTCCGAACACCAAACTAAGCATCAGGGGCTACTGTCTATGCAGTAATATTCATACATATCTTAAAAACTTACCTCAAAGCCTGTTAGGAGGCTGGTACAGGCTTCAGTCAGCCGGCTCTTGGCGGACTAAACTTTTTGGATCACTGCACTCATGATAATGCGGTGCTCCTTGTCGATGGAGGCACCGTTATGCACCTCCAGCAAGCTATCCGGTGCCTCCGGCTGGACGGAGGCCACCGGCATCGCAGTCTTGCCCTTCTTACGAAGGGGCCGCCTGCAGAACTCCGGAACCACTGAAGGTTCCGGTGCGGAGTCCGGCCCAGGGCCGGACTTAGAACCCCTTGGGGTTTGATCCCCCTTTTGCCCAAAGTCCGGGAGGTCGCCTTGCGGCACCTCCGGGACCTCCTCCTCCTAGATGGGCCCCTTTTGGGACCCCACCTCGGCATCATCAGCAGCGCGAGGAGAGGAGGCGGCCGGAAGTGAAGTGCTATTCACGTCTGACGGAGCCAGGGAGCCGCTCGTTGAAATGGCGAGCCCGTCCTTGGGCGGGCTGCAGGGTTGTATTCGGCATTAGGAGATTCTATGCGACAAACAAAACGCCATGAACTATTCTGGTATCCGGACACTTACGATGACGCCAGGGGCTTAGCCCTCGGTGGCCACTCCTCTTTGCCGTCGTCGGCGTCGGTGGAGTAGTCCGGAGGAAGGGTCCTTCCCTTCTTGAACCCTCCGGCCTCCCCAGTTGGGGAGGCCTTCCTTTTCTTCTCTCCCCCCGCTGGGGGAGAAGCCTCTTTTTTCTCCTCCTCGTCTTCATGGGAGGAGTCCGCCTCAGAGTCATCGGACGATGAGTCCGATAACACCTGACGCCGGGAACTCTTTCGGGTTCCCGTGGCCTTCTTCTTGGCCTTCTTATCTAGCACCATGTGAGGTGCCGGAACCAGCAGCCCCGTCAATCGGGCGTCCGCTGGGCCTTCTGGTAAGGGATCCGGACAGTTAACCTGCCCGGACTTCTTCTGCCAGGCCTGTCAAAGGTAAGGGAGTTTAGATCCCGCATAGAGTCAAACTATGAAAAACAAGTGTCCTGTAAAGGGTAAAATAGCTTACCTCGCCAGCTTGATGCTGCGAGCTGAAACCGCGATCTTCGGTAGCGGATGCGGGAGCCTCGGCGCCCTTGAACAGCACCTTCCAGGCATCTTCGTATGTAGTGTCGAAGAGCCTTCTCAAGGTTTGGTGCTGTGCCGGATCAAATTCCCACAAGTTGAAGGCCCGTTGTAGGCACGGGAGGATCCGGCGGATGAGCATGACCAGGACTACATTGACGAGCTTGATCTTCTTGTTCACAAGGTTTTGGACGCAGGTTTGGAGTCCGGTCAGCTCTTCCAAATCACCCCATGTCAGACCCTTCTCTTTCCAGGAGGTGAGCCGTGTGGGGATGCCAGATCGGAATTCGGGGGCCGCTGCCCATTCAGGGTCACGCGGCTCGGTGATGTAGAACCACCCCGACTGCCACCCTTTGATGGTTTCCATGAAGGAGCCCTCGAGCCATATGACATTGGGCATCTTGCCCACCATGGCACCTCTGCACTCTGCCTGCTAGCCGCCCACTACCTTCGGCTTGACATTGAAGGTCTTCAGCCATAATCCTAAGTGGGGCTTGATGCGGAGGAAGGCCTCGCACACAACGATAAACGCTGAGATGTTGAGGATGAAATTCGGGGCCAGATCATGGAAATCCAGGCCGTAGTAGAACATGAGCCCCCGGACAAATAGGTGGAGTGGGAAGCCCAGTCCATGGAGGAAATGGGGAAGGAACACCACCCTCTCATGGGGCCTAGGGGTGGGGACGAGCTGCCCCTCGTCTGGAAGCCGGTGCGCAATGTCGTTGTGCAGGTATCTGGCTTTCCTCAACTTTTTGATGTGCTTCTCCATGACGGAGGAGGCCATCCACTATCCTCCCGCTCTAGACATGGTTGGGGAAGGTTGAGGCGAGATGTACGGACTTGGGCGCTGGAGCTGGAGTGCACGGAAATGGATGTGCAAAGGAGGAATAAGGCGTAGATGAAAAGGTGGATCCTTATCCCCTTATATGGACGGACGAAGCTATGCGTCCCCCACCAGCCTAGTAAAACTTGCTTATCTCCCAAGCGCCGTAATCAACGGCATGGTTGGATTACCCACGCCCGTATTGATGAGAATCCCGGAATAAGGGGGCACGATCTCCGCTTCGATAAGACGTGCCAAGGAAACCGCCTCTCTAAACATGCTGAGGTGGGACAGTAAAAATGATTCCTATAAAGGCTTGGCCGTGGTGTGACGTGACGCCGCAGAATACGTCAGCAGATTGAATTTGTGTAAAGATTATTCTCTTTACGGTGGTATGTGGAACTTATTTTGCAGAGCCGGACACTATCCTTGTGTTCAAAATCTTCTATGAAGTATTCGGAAGAGGAACCCGCCTTGCAATGCCGAAGACAATATGCGCACCGCACTCGTCGTCATTGAAGCCTGGTTCAGGGCTATTGAGGGAGTCCTGGATTAGGGGATGTCCGGATAGCCGAACTATCACCGTTGGCCGGACTCCTGGACTATGAAGATACAAGATTGAAGACTTCGCCCCGTGTCTGCAAGGGACTTTCCTTGGCGTGGAAGGCAAGCTTGGCGATACGGATATGTAGATCTCCTACCATTGTAAATGACTCTGTGTAACCCTAACCCTCTCCGGTGTCTATATAAACCGGAGGGTTTTAGTCCGTAGGACGAAGAACAATCATACCATAGGCTAGCTTCTAGGGTTTAGCCTCTTTGATCTCGTGGTAGATCTACTCTTGTACTACCCATATCATCAATATCAATCAAGCAGGAGTAGGGTTTTACCTCCATCGAGAGGGCCCGAACCTTGGTAAAAACATCGTGTCCCTTGTCTCCTGTTACCATCCGCCTAGACGGACAGTTCGGGACCCCCTACCCGAGATCCATCGGTTTTGACACCGACAGTCACCAAGACCCTCATCGATGGCGGAGCAGGGCTCAATGTTCTCTCCGTTCAGACGTTCGACAGGCTCCAGGTGCTGTACTACTAGCTGCACCCCACCAAGCCATTCTCGGGAGTGACAGACGGATCGACACATCCGATCAGGCAAGTTCGCCTCCCTGTCACCTTCGGCAAGCACAACAACTACCGCACCGAGCTCATCGACTTCGACGTCACCGACATCCACCTGCCCTACAACGCCATCCTAGGGTACCCAACACTGGCCAAGTTCAAGGCGGCCACACACCACGGCTACAACGTCCTCAAGATGCCAGGCAGTGGCTGCATCATCACGGTCGGCAGTCAAGAGATGGATGCAATGTGCTACCTCAAGCGCGCCTTCCAGGCTGCAGTAGTTGAGAACCCAGAAGATGAAGACAGCGCCCTCCCTCCTGAGGTTGACCCCAAGGCAAAGAAGCTGCAGCTGGGCCAGGGGTCTCGTGAGGGAGCATCACTCGAGGACGGAGCGCTGAGTCTCGCGTCTCCGGACGCGGCACCTTCACCCATCAAATAAGAAGGCGCGTCTGGCGCTCCTCTCAGGCGGGGCTTGGGGGCTCTCCTTTGGATGGCCTTAGATCTGGCCAATGTCGCGAGAGTGGCACTTGGGCACCATGTGGAGGCGCTCTTCAGAGCACGCTTCCCAGGAGAAGGCAGTAGGCATGGGGCACCAGGCATTCAGGAGTTCATCAGCAAGGTAATCGAGGAGATTCAGGAAGGAAGGGCTCTGCAAGGCGGTCGTTGCTTGCCGCGTGGGCTAGCTCATTGCCCTGGCAAGGGTAAGGAGTTCCGCCTCTCCATCGACATCCCCGGCGTCAACAGGGCCACATCTCAGCAGCTCATGTGGCCGTCTCGTGTCGGCTGATGCGAGGGTTCGCCTCACAGCTACGTCCGCATGCTGTTTGGCCTGGCGGGCATGACTAAGGCGTTCCAGCGCTACATGAGGGACGCTCGGGCGTCCTGCGAGGCTAGACACCATGCAATCCTGGTGGAGATGGAGGAGCACCTTCAAGAGCCTTCCGGCCCCTCCGAGCCTCCCGAGCCTCGGCACCAGAGCAGCTCATGAGGAGCGGCTTTCAGCGGCGCGTGTTTTTGACTACTTCAACAACTCTTCAGCAATGGTACCAGGAGACATCTCCCTAGTTCCTTCAGTTTGGGGGCTCCCCTCGGGTTGCATCATCCCTAGGTCGTGTGCGTCCGTCCCTAGGGCATGTATCCCTTCAGCATTTATCAGAGCCAGTTACAATCCTTTGCAAGCTACTTTTGAATTATTGACTGCTTGACCGGCGCTTCATCGCTAAGAAAGTCTCGCGCCCTTGCAAGGCCTCCCACGACCGCCTCATGATTAAGGACTGACACGTCGTCTGTGCTCGGGTCCGTCCCTGCAGCGTCGCTAAACCCAAGTAGCTGAGCTCTGGCTCATGGGCCAGTTCCCATATACGTCACCTCCCATGGCGCTTGGTGCCTTGTTCTCACATGAGCTAATCGCGTGTGGATGAGTGAGGGCGCGCCACCTGGTGCCCCGTGGCCATGGGAACCACGCGCCGGTTACTTTTCTTCAGGATCTTTGCATGAGAAGACTAGGCACGACGTCTGTGCTCGGGTCCGTCCCTGCAGCGTCGATAAATCTAGCGGCTGAGCTCAGTCTGGCGGGCCGGTCCCGTTCACGTCACCTCCTGGGGTCGTTGGTGTCTAGCCTTATCATGCAATAACCTCAGGAAACTAATTAGGTGCAGGCTGCCTAACCATCTCGCAGGACCAATTCAAGCATCTCCAATCAAGACCAGGCGCAACCCACCTTGAGGAAGGGCCCCGTGAGTCCCGTGCTGGCTCGCGGGTGCCCATATACACCTCCTCCAGCCCTGCCGTGCAAGCCACGTGTCAGGGCGAGGCTGTACACACCCCGGGGCTCTCCTCAGAGGGAGCGCCCTCCCACGCACCAGTGGAAGCACCATGCATCGCGCTGTCCATCGACACTACCGAGGAGCTGCTAAGCCCGTGCAAGAGCGGAAGCACTATGCTCCGCGCTGGTGATAAACAACTAGGGGTGGCCTCACAGATGCATTAACCTCAGGGAGCCTCCGGGCTCAGTGACTAGCCTCACCGCGCTGCACTCCCTCAGGAAGGTAGCGTGAGGGGGCTGGGGACAGGGGCTATGCTCAGGTCATGCCTGGTGTACCCCACGTCACTAGGCCTCACGGGCCTGGTCTTCGCGCACCCCTCCCAAGCGAGAGCTCGGTGAGGAAAAGGTAGAATGGTCTATTCGTAAGTCAAGGGGGACTCCTGAGCATCGCGTCTCAGGAGCCTAACTTGTCATGTAGCCCCTCGCCTCTTGGGCTCATCCTGGTGATCCAAACGACTCAACGACGGCTGAATCATGCACGGGGCCGGGCCCTGCCGACGCAGAACACCAAGACCTGGCTGTCACCCTTCTTTTTCAAGTCGTTCGCACGTCAAGGGGGACTCCTGAGCATCGCATCTCAGGAGCCTAATTGGTCACGTAGCCCCTCACCTCTTGGGTTCGTGCTGGTGATCCGGACGACTCAATGGCTATTGAGGCATGCGCGGGGCCGGGCCCTGCCGACACAGAACAACAAGGCTTGCCCCTGCATCTTCTCCTAAGCTGTTCGGACGTCAAGGAGGACTCCTAAGCATCACGACTCAGGAGCCTAACTGTTCACGTAGTCCCTCACCCGTTGGGCTCATCCTGGTGATCTGAAGGACCCAACGCCGACTGAGGTACACGCGGAGTCGGGCTCTGCCGACACAGAACAACAAAGCAAACGAAAAATCTGAAGGAGCATAATCTAGTTATTACAAGACATATTGTTCCAAACAAATAGTTTTAAACGCCTTCCCGAGGCATGCCGCATGATGCAGGATAAAGAAGCAAAAGCAGAATGTCGGGCCACCTCTTCATACTTGGGCGTCACCACTGCCCGCCAGCAGAGCCTCATCGCCAGGTGCATCGCTCGTTCCGCCGGCTTCAGTTGGAGGACCAACGACCAGGTATTTGCTCAGCATGGCGTCCACGAAGGAGAGTGGCCAATGCAGGCTGCACTTAGCGGTACCACAGGCAAGAAAGCAAGCATAACCTCCCCAATGGATGCAGACATAAAAAAGATAAGTCCCATCTCGCTACAACACCAGTTTCGCTTCCCACGCCTCGCCTCGCGGTTCCACTTGGGCGGTTCGACTCTCCTTTTTGATTTTCTATACAGCTGCTTGCATGCCAAAGGGGACCTCGTGAGCATCGCGTCTCATGAGCTCTTACCGGACCTCGGGCCGCTCACCTCCTAGCCTTGACCACGGCATCGCAACGTGGCATACTAGCAACGATAGAAGCCTGCCTGGGGACTGGGTCTTGTCGGTGTAGAGCGCCACACTCTCTAGGGAAGAGAAAAGGGAGGGACTCAGCCGAACTGGAATATGCGCAACCATTATGAAATCAAAAGAAACGGGATACTATTAAATGCATTCTGATCTTCATCTCGCACAGGACAAACAACTACAGGGCCCTACGGTATCACTGACGATGCTGGGCGGCAGCCGCAGCTGCGCTGCGGCCTCGGCGGGAGCTTGGCGGCACGTAGCTATTGTCGCTCGACTCCGAAGAATCACTGGGCTAAGGAGAGTCGCTAGATTCCCAGGAATCACCGCTGCTGCTGGACGAAGCACTGAAGGTGGCAGCGGCGTGTCCAGCACCCACTACGGCGTCCCTCGAGGTGTCTCCTCCGGGGCAGCATTCCAGCTGCTCGCCCTCCTCGTTGAAGACCTTGAAAAACAAGGTGGCTGCACCGTCGTACTCGAAGTGGATCGCCAGGGCTCCCTCCGCTCGGCAAGCCCGGGCGATCTCGCCCCATCCTCACGTCATGAAGACGTCTCCAGGCGGCACCACCTCGACTTCAGCCCCGGTAGCCAAGTTGTGGCAACATGCATGCTGCAGCCATAGCTCAACCGGTCCCCTCGGAGGCACCTCGCAGGCGAAGAACCACGGGAGTCGGATCTAGGTGTCGGGAGGCATGGCCGCCCACACCACGAACTCGCGCGAGCTACCCTCAGTGTGGGTCCATGGTGTGGTCGGCAGGGCAATGGCGGCCCTGCCATTCCCATCAGGCGCCGCTCGACGGTGCACTCCATCATCTTGAGCACGGGCGTATAGGGGGAGGGGGAAGCCAGGCGGAGGCCTCAATTGCCAAGGCCTGGCCACCTCTCGCGCCATGCTGGCATTGTCGGGATGGCGGATCCGTTTCTTCGGCGGGAGAGGGTCAGGCCCCTTCCTAGTATCCTTCCCCTTCTCTACCGCAGAGAACGTCCTGATCAGCGCCATGAGAGCGAGATGGAGAGGAGAAGAAGCAGGTGGGTGCAAGATGAAGGAGAGATGGGCAGGGGCTCCACCCGATTGCACATTTATAGCCGGGAGAAGGTAAATCCTCGGCCTCCCATGATTTCCAGTAATGATGATGCTCTCTACATGCAGCAGGCAGTTGGCAAGTCGAGAAGTTGCCGAGGCAGCGTGGGGAAGCGGAGTCGCCCACGTCCAATCAATCGCCACGCGTCACCAAGGCTGCAGGTGGTTAGGGCCCACGGCACTCTACACTTTCCCTTTGGCTTTGTCTAGAAGCCAGGTCCGAGCGCGCCTTGGGCCCGGGGGCTACTGTCGGCGTCCTGGATTCGGGGGTATCTAGACCTGCGTGCCTACGGCCCACCAGTGGCTTCATCGACGGCCTGGTACGGCTCAGCTTCAACACCAACACTGCTAGACCCTCGCGTGGGGCCAAGCCTCGCAAGGGGGACGATGCCGAGACCCCTGAAGGAAGTGGCCACCTCAGGAGGGCTCCTGAGGGGCGGAGAGTTCTATGCAAGATACCTCAGGAGGCTCAGCTGACGCGAGCCATGACGACCAAGGCCAGACGGGCGCCAGGCGGGTGCACAGCGCAGGTTTCCTCTTTGGTGCAAGGGAGGCAAGCCACAGGTGCGGAGTCCCGAGGAATCAGCCAAAGGTTTCCATTCTGGTGCAACAAGACCAAGAACACCAGGACGACAGGACAGAGGTCATCACCGAGCCCACCGCAGCGTCACGACCAGAGGCTTTTTGCAGGCGAAGACTACTTTTGTCAGGATAGACTATACTACTTGTCCCCTTTCAAATCCCGCCGTTGTGGGATACCTTCCCGCTCATATTTGGGAAGAGGACCAAGGCCACTATATATATATAGGACTTAGCCACCATCATAGAGAGGGACCGAGATCAGAACAACTAGAGCACCACACTAGCTCAAGAACACCTCACCTCTTGAGGCTTGTTCAGCCACTGTACTAGTTCATCCATAGCCCCTCGAGGCAATGCACCACACCACACTGGATTAAGGTATTACACCACAACGATGGCCCAAACTAGTATAAATCTCTGTGTCTTTGTGTCTCTTCAAGCTCGACGCGCTAGGCTAGGAGGATCGCGAGGAGGTAGGCTGGGCAGGTTGAGATCTCCGCACGCACCCTAGAGTTTGAACCTCTCAAGGGCTGCCGAATCCCTAAATCCGACAGGCAGCATGGACGACGATGCCGAAGAAGAGCAAGGCCTGAACCCGCCATTTGCCAGATGTTGGACGGCCACTTCTTCGTACGACGTATACATGGTGGACACACCCAAAGAGAATGACGCTAACAACGGGAAGATTCTAGAGGATGAACCTGCTAACGAAGCATCATCGTCAGCGGTGCCGACCAAAATTGTGTCGTGAAAAAGACAACAATACCGGCACCAGAGACAATAATACCCCGGATAACGCCGAAGACCAAGAAGCCCCTGTCGAGCCAACATCCGAGCAGGATGATTGGGAAGAGGGGCAAGTCAACCCCGATGATCCTATCGGGGACGAGGTCTCGGAGGATAGTAACTACCTATCAACCTACGAAGAGGATGAGAGCCTGGGTGACGAAGACTTCATCGTACTAGAGGACCGCCTCGAACAAGAGCGTGTCAAGCGCAGGCTAATAGCCATAGCAAGAAGCCTTAAACAGAAGCGGCACCAACTTCAAGCCGATAAGGATTTACTCAACGACAGATGGACTAATGTCCTGGCAGCCGAGGAATATGGCCTCGAGCGCCCGACTAAAAGTTACCCGAAGTGCATGTTGCTCTCCCAATTCGACGAGGAGGTCCTAGAGCCTATACCAACAACACGTAACGCAGATGGCGGACCTGACCGGCCACCATGTGGTCAGGACAGAGCGGCAACCGAAGCCGAACACCAACCTGCACCACCTTGCCCTAGAGGCATAGAAATAGCGGCCGCAGGACGCACACATGACCTGTGATAGGACCTGGACAATAGAGAAGGTCATACCAGATCAATTTATGGATCACGAGGGCATGCACCAGCGCAAGAAGATGACCATCAAGCCTGGCGCAATAAACACAACCTCACACTGGCCGAAAACCGCATACAGACTCCATCCAAACTGCGCCATGACGTCACCCGATACAAAGGAGATGCACACCCTCTATGCTTCACCGATGAAGTAATGGAGCACCAATTTCCAAAATGGTTTAAACCCGTAAACATTGAATAATACGATGGCACCACATATCCCGCAATATGGATTGAAGACTTTCTTCTCCATATCCACATGGCCCGCGGTGATGACCTACATGCCATCAAGTACCATCCCCTAAAACTTACGGGACCAGCACGACATTGGCTGAATAGCCTCCTAGAAAATTCTATTGGAAGTTGGGAAGACTTGGAGAACACCTTTAGAGACAACTTCCAAGGTACCTATGTTCGGCCCTCGGATGCCGATGACCTTAGTCACATAATTCAGCAACCCAGTGAATCAGCCCGGAAGCTCCGGACCGGGTTCTTAATTAAAAAGAACCAGATTCTGGATTGTCCAGACACCGAATCCCTCACGGCCTTCAAACACAGTGTCCGAGACGAGTGGCTCACCTGACATCTCGGTCAAGAGAAACCGAAGTCCATGGCAGCCCTTATCGCACTTATGACCCAATTTTGCGCAGGAGAAGAAAGCTGGCTGATACATCTCCAATGTATCTATAATTTTTGATTGTTCCATGCTATTATATTACCTGTTTTGGATGTTTAATGTGCTTTACTATGCACTTTTATATTATTTTTGGGACTAACCGGTCCAAATTGCTGTTTTTTTGCCTATTTCAGTGTTTTGCAGAAAAGGAATATCAAACGTAGTCCAAACAGAATGAAACCTTCGGGAGAGTTATTTTTGGAACAAACGAAATGCAGGAGACTTGAAGTGGATGTCAAGAAAGAAACGAGGCAGCCACGAGGTAGGAGGGTGCGTCCAGGGGGGCTAGGCGCGCTCCCACCCTTGTGGCTCCCCTGACCAAGTTCCTTCGCCTATATATACTCATATACCTTGTAAACACCCTATTTCCACCATCGCAACCTTCTGTACCTGTGAGATCCCATGTTGTGGCCTTTTCTGGTGCTCCGTCAGAGGGGGAATCGATCACGGAGGGCTTCTACCACTACAAAAAAATACACTTCCATGATGATACGTGTTTGTCACAATAGGTCGCGTTTTTTGTCATGCATGTACATCCATGACGATTTTATGATAGAATCAAGATAGTCATACCTGTGATGTCGTAGAAGTGTTCCATGACATTAACAAAATTATCATGACAGAAGTGTCCACTTCCATGACGATAAATTGCGCGTCACAGAAGTTCTTTCGTCAAGGGTGACCGACACGTGGCATCCACCGTAACGGAACACCGTTAAGCTATCGGGTCGGGTTTTGGATCCGATAACCCGTTAACAGCCCCGACCAATGCGGATTTTCCACGTGTAAAATCATCATTGGCTGGAGGAAACACGTGTCGGCTCATCATTGGGATAGATGTCATCCACTCATTGGACAGAAGGCGCCTATGATACATCGACACCTGGCACGGCCCAACAGAGGCCCATTCCTCTGAAAAGGCTGGCCCGTTTGACTTGGTCAAAAGGTGGAAGGTCGGCCCATGGAAAGCCTCTTAACGGTCTGTTCGCATATAGCCCATTTACAGCCCGCTAACCCAAGGCCCATTACGCCCTATCCAAATTAGGCCCAGCAGCTCATCTGGGCCATCCAATATGATTCCATCCCATTTTCACTTCTGGCCCATGTATGGTCCATGACGTCTTTCGGCCCATATGAGGCCCTTTGTAACTCTTGGCCCATTAACGACCCGTCATGAAACTGGCCCGTAATGAACAGTGTATCACTTTACACCCATTAACGGCCCGTGCTGAAACTGACCCGTAATGAATAGCGTATCACTTCATACCCATTAACGGCCCGTTATTCTGTTGGGCCGTTTCCAGCCCATGTTATCTTTCGGCCTTCTTAGAGCCCATTTATTCTTGGGCTCATTTCCAGCATTCGTTTACTTACGGCCCGTTACTGTCATTTTCTGCTTGTTGGCCAAATTCATCCCATGGTTACAGTCAGCCCATTTATGGTCCGTTAATACGTTGGGACATTTTCGTAGCGTCATCAAATACGGCCTATTAACGATGGCCCGTTATGGTCGGCCCATGGACGGACGATTCCAACTCTAGCCCGTTTACGGCCATACACTACTAGGGAAAAGCCTAGCAGCAGCGCGGGTTTTAGGCCTATCAGTAGCACGGGAAGGAGCGCTACTGATAAGGCGCTACGGCTAAAGCTTAGCAATAGCGCGCCTAGATCCACGCTACTGCTAAATTGACTTAGTAGTAGCGCTTCTTCAGAACATCGCTACTGGTAATTAGTAGTAGTGCTTCTCCTTTCCCGCGCTACTACTATTATTTAGTATTTTATTTCTTTTTTATTTCATGTTGTATTCATACACCTTTACACAAGTTTTAATAAAATAGGAATTTAGAGATTGTTTTTACATCATAATGAGTTATTACATCACGGGGTGAAAGAACCGTGGACTAGTTTCAAGTGGATGTCCATCCACTTGAAACTAATCCGCGGTTCTTTCACCCAATGATATAATAATATCATCATCATCATCATATCGTTAACAACTTATCATCATAATACATCATTGTCATATAACACCTCCTCAAGATCATCGGTTTCATCAATGACATCACATAGCGAATTGGTCACTAGTCGTAATCAAAAGTACTCCTCATTATCAACTCTAACACATTACCACATAATAAACATATTGTACCTCATAGGACCTACTACATTTGATTAAGACCTACTAAATATTCTAAGGTAAAATAGCAAAAAACAAGATAGGCCCTAACTCACCATTATGGAGAATGGAGATTAGCCTGTCTCCAATTCTTGCCTTTCGCTGAATGTTACTTCCAAGAACCTCCTTGCGAACGTCCATACATTTCTTCCATTCTATGATGAACATGTGTTCACCGGTTTAAGAAATCCGATATGCACAGGTGAGCTCCCTAGATTTACCTGGCAGTATGTTCAGAACTGAGAGGCGACCATTCAGAGACATCAGATGAGGCAAACAATCCATCGGGAGTTTCTATTGAAAAACATAATAATAACTTCGTAGTTAGCAATGATGTACTAGTTTTAGAAGTATGCAAAAGATGCACGGATGTCATAATAGTAAAAAATCTTACCAGTGTATCTCCAGAGAAGTTACCGTGGTTCAACACATCCACTAGTGGCACGTATTCACCATAATTTGGAGGAGTTCGATAATAGTTATTGTAATTCTCAAGAAGAGTACAAATGCGATCAGATGATTTTTCTCCTTATACGTTAATTCGGTGCCATCGGTGTAGTGGGTTTTATCTACTATCTTCCGCACGGTCTTTGAAGAATCAAAATAAGCTGTCAATGGAAATAAGCTATCAACTATTTTGAAATAAACAATATAAATTAGTTAATAACTATGTTTGAGAAACTCACATAGCGGTACAATCGGAAGCGTATCAACAAGGACCCAAATGTCCATATTGTCTAGCTCGATGTCAGGATCACCAAGATCCATGGTGACAATCATACCCTCATAAAAACCATACATTTTGCAAAGTGCTTCCCAATTTTGGCAACCAAAATGTGTTACGCTCTGAGCATTGCACAGATTTAGTTCAAAATCCATATCATGATGGGTCCTTAGGTGTATTTTCTTTGTTTCAAAATATTCATGGTCTTCAAAACCCATCCTCTCCAAGACATAGAGTCTTCCATGGCATGGGATAAGCTAGTTGAATTGTAAAATATGAAAATTAGACATTGAAATTGTTGAAGTCATGCTTAATTACGAAAAAAAACACTTGTCGTCGTTGCGTACCCTTTCAACATCGAAGGTCTCCTCGAGCTTAATGCTAAAGCACCAATCTTCATCTAGCTCAACGGACCTGTCGCACATACCTCGATCGTCGTGGCACCAGCTACACTCCCCCGGGAGACTGTCATCGTCCGAGTACGACATTTCCTACGTTCATAATTCAAAGATTAAATGTGTACATATTCTAGCACAAGTCAAGCCAGAATTCACGAAAAAATCCGGCATGACCTTTGCTAAAAAAGGACATATCGAGCGCCTGAAATTTGCTGAAACGGAAATTAATCAACACTCCGGCAAAACATAGGCCACTTGGAGATGTAAACTGAACATGAATGGCCACTTGGGCAACCACATATCCTATTTGAGCAACAACACAAGATATACAAGGATATTTGGCTGGTCTCACCTCGATGTCGGAGGGGGTTGGTGACTGGGACAACGGCGGGGATGTCGGAGGGGGTCGGGGCCGGGGACGAGGGTGGTCACCTGAAACCGTATAAGTTATCACTAATAGATCCTGAATAATTGCTTAAACTAAAAAATAACAACAAATATGACATGTTCAACTAGTTTTATTAATTCAACTAGTTCTTACTGAATATAAACTTACTATAAATAGAAAAAACTAGTCCTTTCTAAAAATAAAGTAGTTCAACTAGTTATATTAATTATCTTACTAAAAATACATTAGTTCTATTAATTCAACTAGTTCAACTATTTTATTAATTTACTTACTAAACTAGTTCAACTACAACTAAGGTAGTTCAACTACAACTACAATTAATCATACTGCCCTAGTTAACTAGTACCATCACTACTAGTAATTAACATCTACTACTACTAAAAATCTAGTACTAACTAAGCAAGATCTAGTACTAGCTATGAACCTAAATTAACATCTACTACTACTAAATCTAGTACTAACTAGTGGCAGGGGGTGGGGCGACGGAGAGGTAGCTAGGGGCGGCGAGGGCGGGATCGGGATCGGGAGGCGGCGGTGCTGGGTGGGCTCGGGTGGCAGCGGTGAGGTCGAGGGCGGTGGGAGGAGGGCTGCCGGCGGTGGAGGGAGGAGGGGCAGCCGCAGGCGGAGGAAGGAGGGTGGCGGCGGAGGAGGGAGGGGCGGCCGCAGGCGGAGGAAGGATGTGCGAGGAGGAGGGAGGAGGGGTGGAAGGAGGGGAGTAACTCGGCGGCGGACAGACGAAGGCGGCGGTGACGACGACGCACGACGACGGTTATCGGCACATGGGCGATAGTGAGAGTGTGAGTGAGAGAGAGGGTCGGTCATGCGCGTGGGGATAAGGTAGGGATAGTTGTAGCGTGTTTGCCGAAACACGCTACAGCTTATCTGAATAGCAGTAGCGCTTTGCATATAAAACGCTACTACTAAGTGTAACTATACAAAAATACGTCAATGCCAAAATACATTGGCCATCAATGATCTTTTTGTGTACAATCTGAATTGTCAATATGAGTCCTCTCCGGTAGGAACCGGAGAGGACTCATATTGCGGCCACAAATTTTACACATAGAGTTCAGTGAAGACCAACTGGTTGTGATAGTTTCAGAAATAACATATTTAAGGTGGTAAACACCCTGTTCACGGAGCAAGGTGGGACTAAACTTGTGGGCTGATCTTAGCAGGAGCGGTTTTCTTCGAAGCGCGCTGCTGCTAGCTTCCATAGCAGTAGCGCGGTTCATTATAGGGCGCTACTGCTAGAACTAGCGGGGGGGGAGAGGTCATGGCAATTAGAGTACTAGCGCATTTTGTGGTGGACGCGCTACTGCTATTTTCCTTTCAGCAGCGCGTTTTGCTATCACACGCTGCTGCTAAATAGCAGTAGCATTGTATTTTGGGGAGCGCTGCTGGTAAGATTCTGTGTGTAGGCTTTTCCCTAGTAGTGATAATGCGGTCTGTTTGGCACATGTTTGGCCAATCGATCATACGACCCATATAAGGCCCATTGATGATACGGCCCGTAGAAGGCCCATTGTTTCTATGGCTCGTAGAAGGCCCATTGTTTCTACGACCCGTAGAAAGCCCATTGTTTCTATGGCCGGTAGAAGGCCCACTGTTTCTACGGCCCGTAGGAGGCCCAGTGTCACTACAGTAAATATTAGCCCATGGTTATTATGGCCTAGTTTTAAAAAATAGGTTATTGCCTCCACTAGCAAACCGCGGAAAAAGAACTGAAATGACTACAAGCAAACAAATAAAAAAGACAACAAGGAAATAAATAAGCAAGCAACTAACGCTAGGCTATCACGGCTATTACACATATTACATCCACTGGGCATCAAAGTTCGCCACCAGTGCAAATATAGGGAACAAAGCAGCATATCATATACACTGGTTGTCAAAGTTGGCGACCAACACAAATAAAGGCCACAGCAAAACAAATCCAGAACTGAAACCACTTCAGAAGATATCAAGAAACCATATCCTGGGTACCCATAATGCTGGCAAGATGCTTAGCAAGCTTATTAACTTTCTCTTGTTTGGTGCTTAAATCCTCCAGCGCTTGCTGTTGCACCAGGAAATATGCATCTGAATTATGCAGGGACTTCCTCAGTCCTTCAGCTTCCTACTGCAGCACATCTGATCGATGTCTTTTATCTTGAAGTTGAGACTCAAGAAGACGAACAGATTCAGGCAGCGAGTTCGAAGAGCTTGTGCCAGCAGTAGTGTCCAGTAACTCGAACACTACATCAAGACAGGACTTTTGGGTTCTCTCACTATCGTCAAGATAGTTTTTATCAGCTTTCTTGGAGACCAATAGGGATGTCTCACTATCTTGAACCTTATCTGCATTACTTCCTTTACCATTGCATGACGCGGTACTGTTCTCCAATATTTTGTTCGCATTCTAAAAGATAAACAAGCAGACACATCACAGGTTTACCATGTTGTATATGAAACTCATTTTGGTAAATGAGTTTAGTAGTAAAGTGGACAGGATAACAGCATGAAACAAACATATATCTATGTACCATGGTCACTTTATGGTCTATATCATTCTAGTTTTTGTTGCCAAATCAAGATAGAGACATAGTTCAAATAATATTTGTTCAAGACAAAGCAGAATAGACGGAATATAAGTGTGGGAAACTATAGAGCAATAACAACACTTTTAATTTGCATGACATGAGAACATAACGGTTTATTCAATTGAAACTGAAATCAACATAGACCAGGTTACAACAGCAAACCAGTTAAAGAAACAGGTTTGACACATACCTGTTGTGCCATTGGAGTTTCAATTCCATCCAACAAATTTGAAAATAGTTGGTATGAGTAAATACAATAATGCAAGAGCAAAGGAGTATGAACCATAGCTACAGAACCTAACCTGAGAACAAATCTTCTTCTCCTTTAAGCGTTGAGTTGGGATTTGGAGTGTTGGTCCTCGTGCTTTGGGCACTGCAGTTACCTTACTAACTGCTCATGTTTGGGTGCTCTGTGGTGGAGACGTTGTTGTGTCAACTGGAACTGGGTTACTATCTGCCGGGGTTGGGGTTAGAAGGGGTGTAGCTTGTTCTCTGTCCAACTGGGTAGGGGTACAATCTGCGAGAGTCTGGGTTATGCGTGGTGTATCTAGTCCTTGGGCAAGTACAACCATGGTTCTATCTGCATCAACTGGTAGCACTATCTTTTCTGAAGATTGTGTTGTTACTCTCTTAGATACTGCCATCACCCTCTCCAATTCAAATGGCTGATAAACAAGAAAAGTAATTGAAAGTATAGACATTGTATGATAGACGGGTGCAATGGATAGTGGGGAATAAAAGAGGGCATGAAATAATTCATATTTATGTTGTCTAACCAAACAGGATAGCATGACACAATTTCACATATATGATGGCTAACTAACCAGGATATGATGAAACAATTTCACATTATGATGGCTAACTGAAAAAGATGGAAACACATAGTTCAAAATATGATGACTATGTAAACAGGATGACTTGATATAACTATATAATGTGTTTATTAAATAGGTTGGCATGCCATAATTCACATTCATTCATGGATAGAATGCCATAATTCAAAATATGATGACTATAAACACTAAACAGGATGAGATGATATAACTATATGATGTCTTTATTAAATGGGTTGCCATGCCATAATTTAGATAGATGATGTGTATGTACTATGTAAACATGATGGCATGATATAATTCAAATATATGATTTATATAGTAAGCAAGTAAGCAGATGGCAATCCATATATGATGTAAAAACTAAGCAATGCAAGACAACATGCATGACATGGGTAATATAACCCTGCCAAGTTTGAGCATAGA
>NC_041387.1:395205567-395208827 GCF_002162155.2 Triticum dicoccoides | reverse complement strand
AGCAAGATGTCTGCTTCAGCAGATAGCACTATCTGCTCTGAATACCTTGTTTTCACTCCAGATACTTCCATCACCGCTTTAAATGGCTGATGCACACGAAGAGTAGTTGAATATACAAACATTGTCGACAAATGGAACACATAATACAAAAAAATTATAGCATGATATAATTCACATACATGGTGATTGGCTAAACAGCATGGCATTGCATAATTCACATATATAATGCCTTGCAACAAGATAGCATTGTATAATTCACATATATAATGTCTTGCAACAAGATGGCAATGCATAATTTATATATGGTAATTAGACACTGAACAGGTGGCATTCACACAAAGCATGTCTAAACTAATCGAATGACATAGCAATACGAGACACCATACGCATGATATGAGCAACATAACCCTGCCAAGTTAGAGCATACACCTCAGGGGGGGGGAATAGGACTGGTCATATGTCTCTGAATCCACCTCTGAGGAGCTATCTATAACCAGCAAGATATTCGATTTGTCAGATAGCATAGTCTGCTCTGAAGACCTTGTTTTCACTCCAGAATTTGCCATCACTATGTCAAATGGCTGATGCACATGAAGTGCAGTTGAACGTACTAACATTGTTGACAAATGTAATATGTAACAGAAAAAGAGGATGGCCTGATATAATTTGCATATAAGATGACTGGCTAAGCAGGATGGAATTGCAAAATTCACAAATATGATGCCTGGCTAAACAAGATGGTGTTGCATAATTTCACATAAACGATGAATAAACTAAACAGATACCATTCACACAAAGGATGTCTAAACTAAGAAGATGATATATTTGATGTATAAAGTAAGCAATGCAAGGCACCATATGCATGATATAACTAACATCAGCATACCAAGTTAGAGCGAAGACCTCAGGGGGTAAATAGGAGTTGTCTTCTCCTTCTGAATCCCCCTCATAACAGATATCTTCCTCTCAATTACAATCCGAAATGTGTGGAGGGGGCTGCCTTTGCGCCTACCATGGAGCGACGTCTGCATGAAATTTTATTGCCATGCAAGGCTCGTCTCTTTTGCTCTACATGTTCAGTTCCGTTGTTTACAATAACTGTCATGCATAGGAATAAAACACAGTGAGATTATGTAAGGAGTGCATGCAGAAATCCAGAGTGATGGTAGCAACCTGTGGATAGACCCAAAACCAATAATAGCAGACAGATAATGGCTTCAGTTAAAAAATACAGATAATGGCTTCTTTACTATTTGTTTCCCACCCAACATGAAACTCATAGTAGACACCGGAGATTAACCAGATAGTAGATAGATACTATTGATTGCGGCCCCGATATGTACCCCACAACCATTTAAAAACTCAAGTTTGACCATTAGTTTCGAGCTGACTCAGAGTGTAATCGGTGAACAGGACGATAAAGTAGCATGTAATATTAAGTGATGCATAACATAAGCAGACACGAAAGAGTGCGACCTCTCTTGCGGACCCGTGTAGTCCTCGAGGCCATGTGCTTGGTTGATGATGGTAATGTAGTTTTTATGGCTGTCGGCGGCGGGGAAGAAGATCTGAGGCGGTGAAAGACAGTCTGGAGGCCGGATCCCTGCTGTGCTGGACCCTTCTGTCGTTGGAGTAGCTGAGCTGGGGTGGACGATGGCGCAGCAGGAGTGGGACAAACCATGCAAGGTTTTCTTTGACAACTATCTGTAAGAGAAGTAATTCTGTAAGGGCTTGTTTGAATTGGAGGATTCCAACAATGCAGGGATAGGAAATAGATAGGAATAGGATAGGAATGCACGTGCAAAACAGAGAATTTAAAAACACAGGATTTCTGCCAATCTGGGTGTTTGATTCACAACAATTGGAAGATCACAGGATGCAAAGAAGCATGGTGAGATTAAGTCAAACCACAAGAAAATGTACGGTTATAATGCTATTATGCTACTATGTCTTAGTCTTGTGCTTCATGAATAGAAATTTGAAGAGGAGGACAAGTGAAAATTAAAATTCCTACATTTTTTATTTCAAGGAGACACTAAAGGAACAAATCCTACAGTTTTCCTTTGCTCCATTCCTTTGAACCAAATTCTTGAATAGTAGTACCATAGGAAACCTCCCAATTCCTATGTTTTTCATTCACTTTTCCTTGCAAGCACTGGCGATTCTAGTAGGCAGGCTTGAGCAAGGAAAAGCCTACACTAGAAAATGTTTTTGTGCTACTTCTATTACTTTGGACCGAGGCCACTACCCTACTAGCTCAACTCCTAGGGCCATCGACAAATGCACAGCTGAAACGCGCGGAGATAAATAATGATGGCATTCAAGAGAGTCCATCACGGAAAGCTAAGTTGCCTGGTACCTCACTACTTGTCATATAGTAGGATAAAATAATCGTATTTCATGTTACTACGTGTGCTCAGTGGACAATATATATAACATATAGAGTAAAAAAGAGATGCAACAAGTGTACAACCTCTTTGGTGAAGCCATGTCGATCTCAGCGTGATTGGGTTGGCCGGTGAGGATGCTCCGGATGACTTGGCTGTCGGAGGAGGGGAACAAGATCTTAGGCGTCTGGAGATGGAGCCCGAGGTACTGCTCCGCTGTGATGGAGGGTTTCGTTGTTGGAGCATCTCCAATGAGTTGTACGACGGCAAGGCTGAAGCAGGACAAGAGAGACAATGTTAACCTAAGTGGAATTCTAATAGCATCTCCAATACATGACGTAAAATACATAACCACAAAGTGCTAGATGTAAAATACAGCAGCCGCTCATCTCTAAACTTAACTGGCAAAACTGAATTTAATTGTCAAAACTGAACTTAACTGTCGAAACTGAACTTAACTGTCGAAACTGAATTTTGCTGTCGAAACTGAATTTTGCTGTCAAAACTGAACACACTAGCAAGGTGAGGCTACACGTCGGTCGACTAACTTTTTCATCTCTGGTCAGTCGATTTTGCAGCCGTTGGATACGAAATCAAGGGCCTGCAGTTCATCTTCAACCTCCACCCCCCTGAGCCGCCAGCCACCACCGGCTAAACAGCAGCCCCCCGCTGCCCGCGGCAGGTGGTGCGCCGCCCCGCCCGCCCCGAAAACACTCCCCACCGCTGGTCCGCCGCCGCCTCAGCCATCCCTCTAGGCCCCCCCATGCCGAGCTTTTTCTCCGACGATCCCCATGCCACCACCCCGCCACCGCCGGTGACCACCGCCCCCACCCTGAATCCTAAGATAGATAGTGGGGTACCTCTCCAGTGAGC